>NW_007800377.1:0-1221 GCF_000696425.1 Galeopterus variegatus | reverse complement strand
ACACCAAAAACACTGCTTCCATGAGGGTGGCCCACCACAGCCACCACAATAGCCACGGCTGCCACAACACCATGCAGATGGCCCACCAGCCACTTGAGTGTATTGTCAGAAAGAGTCACCAGCAGAGACCAAAGAAAAGAAGAGGATATCTCTCCCCACAAAGCCCATTCCAGAGTGATAGAAGAAGCATGTGCTCTACTATAACAGTAGAAAGAAAGTCTAGTGAATTCTAATAACAAACTGATCTTAATGAATGACTGAAATTCTACCACTCCAAGTAGAGAAAGTATTTCTATTAAGAAGTTCTACTTAATTTGAAGTAGTCCCTCCTTGATAGCTGCTTCAGTCTCTAGAGAAAGACTCCCTTAACACAGCCGTCACAGAATTTTCACAATTAAAATCTCCACAAACATGAATTCACAATAAAAATAGTAATATATCAGGAAAGAAAGCATCCTAAGTGAAGGTCAACAGAAAAAACAAACATGATAATCAGACACCAAAAAAACTTAAGATATATAGAATGTTCTGATACAGAAAACAAAGTAAGCATATTCAATATGTTTTGAAAAATAATAGTCAATTAAAGACACATAGAAAGGACCAACAGACAAATTTTCTGAAACTAAAAAGTAGAGCACCTAAACAGCAAATTAGATACAGCAGAAAAGAGAATTCGTGAAAATGGAAATTTTAAGAAAACCTAGAATGCAGCATAAGGCAAATAGTCAGAAAATATCTTTTAAAAGTAAAATAAAGGCTAAGAGATACAGAGACTCAAGTGAGAAGTACTCATACATATAATAGGAATACCCAAAGAAAATAATGACAAAATCTTCCAGAATTAACAGATATAAATCAAATTCAGCACAACAAATCCCAATTAGGGCAATTACTAAGAATCCACACCTATGCACATTATCATGAAACTACAAAACACAAGACAGTATTAGAAACAGTAACTCAATTTACAGAGGACTTCTCAACAGCAACATTGGAAACCAAAAACAATATTTTATGATGCAGAAAGAAAACAACTGTTACTCTAGAATAACATCTTCAAGATACTGAGAGAAAATCACTGTGAGACTAGAATTCTATAGCAAATAAAACTATCTTTCAAATGCAGTGGCAAAATAAAGATATTTTTCAGGAAAACAAAAACTAAAAATGTGAAAAGGAACTTTAGAAAGAAAGCAAATAAGGGGCCGGCCCGGTGGC
>NW_007800376.1:0-1221 GCF_000696425.1 Galeopterus variegatus | reverse complement strand
GGGGGGGGGGGGGGGGGGGGGGGGGGGGGGGAGGAGGGTGGTGGACTAATGGGTACAAAACTATGCTGTCTACCCTAAGTAAATCAATGTGCAATATATGCATGCATTGAAACACAACACACTGTACCCCACGAATACAAATAAATCTTAAAATAAAAAATTTTTAAAAAGTGAAAGAACAGACTTCACATTGGCAAAGTACAGACTTGTCATGACTTTGTAGCCACACAGCAACTAGGCATAATTATAATTAATTATATAATTATAGCAATTATAGCGACATCTTTGAACACAAACATTAATGGTTTTAAAGAATTTGTTTCATATGAAATACTATCTCTGTGGCAGGAAAGAATTAACAAATCTCTATGATTGTCTCACCAGGGAGCGACTCAGGCACTTTAGAATACTATGGTTAATAGTCTCAGGAAAGCTGTTAGAATTGATTAGTTACCATCTTTATAATTCAAAATTTGCTGTGGAGTTTGGAACCCAAAGGACTTATTGACCTAACTCTATTTTCTACCTCTCTTTCTGCTGAAATTATTTTAAAGTAAAAGGAAGTAACCAGGGGCTAAAAATATTAGTTTGTTTTTTTTTAATTTAACCTTGGCCAACATGAATTCAATAGTAAATTGGGCTACAGGTTTACATGTAAAGTTGTCAGATATTAAACTTGTCCTGATTTCTTATGGAAGAAAGAATGGATATGCTGCTTTTACTGGGCAGCGAGTCCATGGTGGGCGGCCTGTAGGAGACAGTAATAACCAGAGCATTAATTAGCGTATTGTAATAATATATATGTTTGTTCTGGGAATGGCGTAGTTGTCAAAACTCACAGTGCCAAAAAAACTGGCAAATAAAATTTGGGGGCAAGCAATGTTACCTTGCAGAGGATTAACCCTCTTGGGGGGTTTCCAAAACATCAATTTAGTGCATCTGGTTTTAATTTCTATATGTTCTGTTTCCCTGGAAACTTAAAATATTCTGAATTCAACATAAACTGATACTTTTTGTAACTCATTTTATTTTTAACAACTCTGTGATAGTCTTTGATTTCAAACAGACTTTTGAAGATTTTTTCATTTTTCCAAATGACAATGAATTGCAATGTAATTTTCTAAAAAGAGTTCCAAAAAGTTAAACTTCATTAACTCAACTTACTTCAGTTCCTAACTTATGCTTATTTGGAAATCATCCATACATTTAGGTAAATCTTAT
>NW_007800375.1:0-1221 GCF_000696425.1 Galeopterus variegatus | reverse complement strand
TTCCCTTCCTTTGGGTATATACCCAGCAGTGGGATTGCTGGATTGTATGGTAGATCTATCTGTAGTTTGAGGAAACTCTATACTGTTTTCCGTAATGGCTGTACCAATTTACAGTCCCACCAACAGTGTGGAGGGTTCCCTTTCCCTGCATCCTCACCAGCATCTGTTATTTTCTGTCTTTTTGATAATGGCCAGTCTAACTGGGGTGAGATTATATCTCAGTGCAATTTTGATTTGTATTTCCATGATGCTTAGTGTGCTGAGCATTTTTCATATGTCTGTTGGCCATCTGTATGTCTTCCTTTGAGAAATACCTATTCAGCTCCTGTGCCTGTTTTTCTATTTGTGCTATTTGTTTTTTGACTGCTAAGTTGTTTGAGTTCATTGTATATTCTGGATATTAATAGTTTACCAGATGCATAGTTTGCACATATTTTATCCCACTGTGTAGTTTGTCTTTTCTCTCTGTTAATTGTTTACTTTGCTGTGCAGAAGCATTTTAGTTTGATATAATCCCATTTGTTTATTTTCCCTTTTGTTGATTGTGCTTTTAGGGTCATATTCATAAAGTCTTTGCCCGGTTCTACTGCCAGAAGTGTTTCCTGTATGTTTTCTTTCAGGAGTTTTGTAGTATCAGGTCTTACGTTTAAGTCTTTAATTCATTTTGAGTTGATTTTGGTATATGGCAAGAGGTACAGGTCTAGTTTAATTATTTTGCATGTGGATGTCCAGTTTTCCCAGCACCTTTTATTGGGGGGCAGTCTTTTCCCCAATGCTATGTTCTTGGTGCCTTTGTCAAAGATCAGTTGGTTGTAAATATGCGGGTTGATTTCTGGGTTCTCTATCATTTCATCGGTCCAAGTGTGCATGTTTATGCCAGTACCATGCTGTTTTGTTTACTATAGCTGGCAGTATAATTGAAGTGAGGTAGTTTTATGCATCCAGCTTTATTTATTTTTCTCAGGATTGCTTTGGCTATTCAGGGTCTTTTGTAGTTCTATGTGAATGTTAGGATTGTTTTTTTCTATTTCTGTAAAGAATGTCATTGATATTTTGATGGGGATTGCATTGAATCTGTATATTGCTTTGGGTAGTATGGCCATTTTCACAGTGTTTATTCCTCCAATCCAAGAGCATGGAATGTCTTTCCATTTGTGTGTGTGTGTGTGTGTGTGTGTGTGTGATCTTTAATTTCTTTCAACAATGATTTATGGTTCTTGA
>NW_007800374.1:0-1221 GCF_000696425.1 Galeopterus variegatus | reverse complement strand
CCGGTTTTTTTTGTGTGTGTATGTGGGTGAATTAATTTGTTTATTTTTTAGCTCCCACCATATGCTAGTGTTTTTTCATATTAAGTACAATCATATTCATAATGGTATGATTATAAAGATATACAATTATATCTTATAATTATTAGAAAATTGAAAATTGAAGAGTTACCTCTTCCATCCACAGTGATACCTACTCCACTACTACAAAGGCCATGGAATTCAGCTGCATGACAAAAATAAATAAAAAAAATTAAAACTCTAAGCTGTACTTGTTTCACATAAAAGTCACTTACATAATTCCAAAACTACCATTTGGAAGAATTATGTGCATTAGTTTTTAAAATAAAAAAAATTATTATTTTCTAGCACATAATTATTCAAGAATTTTAAAATCACAGATAAGAATTAAAAAGTTAATACAAATCACTTGAAATCATCATCCTGAAGATCATTAACATATTGATAAGTGTTAGCAACATTTTGGACATATGGAAACTTTAAAAACAATAAATCTAAATTGTGTTTTAGAGTTTACTGTCTAAATTTTTCTCTTCCAATAATAAAATAACAACAGCTAAAACTTACGTAATAGTACTTACCAAGTGTCTGGTATTGTTCTAGTATTTCACATCTTATAATTTAATCTTTCCAATAGTACAAACTAGATACTACTGTTTTCTCTCTTTTGCAACTGAAATAATCAGGACACAGAGCAGTGCAGTAACTTGACCAGGGTCACACAGCTTGTGAGTAGGGGAGCAGGACTGGCTCCTGGGCGCTCTATTTTGTCATGTCAATGTTGCATTTAATAGACTAGTATTTTTTTTCTGTTATGTGGAGGTACGTAACAGAAAACCGATCTCCAACTGATGAAATTAGGTTTGTCCAACTTTTAGCAATTGTGATAAATAATATGAAGTTCACTATATTACTAGGAAATCTCTTGGAATTAAAACTTTTCAAAGTTAGCCACTTTTAAGGTTTTTGGTAGTCCTCCCCTCCTTAAACCTCAGTTTACCCTTCCTTCAGCAGTAAAAGACAGTACTTTTTGTTATACCCTCACCATGACTGGGAAAAATCAATCATCTATACTTTACCAATCTGATAAACAAAAATGGCACCTTATTTTATTTTTATTTTAGAGTAGGCATCTTTTTACATGGAATTTACCATTTGCATTTCTAGTTTGTGAAATCCTGTTTGTGTACACTGCACTTTTTT
>NW_007800373.1:0-1221 GCF_000696425.1 Galeopterus variegatus | reverse complement strand
GATGAGGGTTTAGATTTCTTTATAGCATCTCATTTCTACAGCCTGTCCTTTGTTACCTTTTCCCTCAACTGTAATCTCAGTTTGTGTTGTTTTTTTTTTCTTAATTGTATAGAGTGACCCAAGTCTCTATTCCTAAAGGCACTGAATACTTAACAGTCTTATCTTTATTGGTTTGCCACAGTTTTCATTAACCGTTGCTATTGGACAGTGGAATACTGAGAGGTGCCACAGAATTCCCTGTGTATCAGATACGTTTCTCCCTGTCATCACTGTGTAGTAGCAATCTAGTGTCCCCTTAGCAGTTAGTATGAAAAATCCAGCCAGCACAGTATCCCCTCTTTTTTCCTGTTACTTCAGTGTTCAAGGAACTCAAAATAGCCAGGTAGCTCTCTCAACTTTTAATAAATGGAACTATTTTTGTGGCCCTAGGTGGAAACCCTTCCCTCTTGGGTACTAAGACATATAAGCCAGCAGAGCCCAGAGTTGAGAACATTCTACAAGTGGGTTATTAGGTGTAATAGTGAAAGTAGCCACTCCCACTTCCACCTCTTGATTCTCTCATTTAGAGCACGTATCAGAGCTCCATCAGATAGAGCCCAGCCTTTCTGAATGCTGTTACCAACCAATACCACCCTAAGGTGTTTCTAGGTCAGTCAACAGTTCATCAGGCCAGCTGCTTCTGGGAGAGTTAATGATATGAGAAAAGTCAACGAACATAAGCACATCACCATCCTCCCTTTGTAGGGAAACGAGTTCACTAGTCAGAAGCAATGTGTGTGACCACTATGTAGTGAATAGGACACTGTAAATCTGTGGGTGGTGGCATTAGTAGAGACATAGTGGACAGGAAAGGTGAGTTCATATCCAGAATGTGTCTTTTCCAGTGAGGACAAATTACTGTCTCCCCGTAATACACAGTTCAGGTCCAAAGTAACTGGCCTGCTCTAAGAGGCCCCTTTTGGGGGAATGTTGCCCTATTACATGCTTAGCATTGGCTTCTGCTGCTGGCAAATGAACATCAGTAGTGTTAGTAGCTAGATAAGCTTTGTAAGAGGAAGTTACATGCTGGCCGTGCAGAGCTCTGTCTTTGCCATGATGTCCACTCTGTACATAAGCCTATGAGAAAGCACCGAGGAGAGGCTGAAGAAAGAGGCTCACTGACTTCCACAGAGCAGGCGGACATGTTGACCTGATTACTGAGAGCCTCCTTTGCAGTAACAC
>NW_007800372.1:0-1221 GCF_000696425.1 Galeopterus variegatus | reverse complement strand
TATATATATATGGAGTTATAATTTAATTTGGTTCATTTTTCTATAACAATACATATAAAAAATTTAAAAACTTCATTAAATTGTTATAATGATAACATGGTTAAGATTAAAGAACATTTGCAATTGCTTTTGATGCTTATCTATTATTTTCTTTAAAAGAAATACTTTAGTGCATTATATAGTAGTGTAAGTATTCATATGGCTACTATTATTATTCATTTTTTTCTACACCCAGAGACTGATTTATACATAGAATAAAATCGCATACGCAAATATGTGATTTTTAAAAGTAGTGACTTGATGTTTACATGGTTCTGAGGGTAGAGAATGGTTAAATACACAATATTTGTAATTGACAACGTACACAATAAATACTTGCATATAATCTCTTTTAATTTTCTCAATTATCTCATATAATTTCACTTCAAATTATTTTTCACCAATGATTTATCTTTAATAGAAAATGAGAGAAATTTATACTTTGCTATTTAGTCCAGTAATTTGCATATCCTTACGCAGAGGTCTACAGAGAAAACAACTGTGGCCTTTATAAAAGAACAGCATAGTCTACTCTAACTTGAGCTCAGTTTTCATGATAATGGACTACACATAACACCATTTAGGATGCTTCCTTCAGTTGCAGGGAGGTGTGAGCCTGTGCTAGGCTTCGGTTGGAATGGAAGATGTGTAGAAAAGGCTGCTCTTTTGGCCAGTTTAAGGCAAAAATGACCATTGGAAGACCAATAAGCTGCCACTGTCTCAAACTTAGCTGATTATAACACATACAGGGGTTTTACTATTGGTATTTCTCTATTCACCTACATTTACAGAAATATAAAGTGGTGATCTGGCCTGTTACTCTGTTTTCCTGCTCTCCACTATTCCTGCCACGTGATGTAACATGATCATCAAAACAGACAGGAATTCCTTCCCCTTAAAACTATCAAAGACTTCACAGCTTCCTTTGTGATCCATCCCAGCCCTGCTTCACCTTTTTTAAACCTATTTTTTTCCTTCTGTAGTACTAATCAATTCTTAGTTCATATGTTGAAATGCATTTTGAAAAATATAAGCCCTTTATTAGGTGAAGGGAATAATTAATATTAGTAGTACTAATAATGCAACTTTGCAAGTAGTCACGCAATGTAAAAATGTACGTGAGCAAACACCACCAATCTGACTCCCCTTTAGGAGCATTCCTTGGTAACCCAGTGATGGTGA
>NW_007800371.1:0-1221 GCF_000696425.1 Galeopterus variegatus | reverse complement strand
CTTTATCTTTTGCCATTTGTCAATATCCCACCACAAGAACACAGGGGTATAAAGCAGTGACCTCTAGAACATGCTCTTGACCAGGTACCCAGGCGTTCCTGAACTCACACACTGACACGGCCCAACCTGCAGGTAATACCAGTCCCCTGAATGTGGCCTCACATACACAGAGGTGATCGCATGTCAAAACAGAGTGCCTCATGACAACGGTCACCCCTCCCCCCACACAGTTACACATGGCCGAGTTGAGGGGTGGGTGGGGACATGTGATAGGAAGTCCAGTGACTCCAGCATTGGGTTCCTTGAATGGCAGTCAGATGTGGGGAGGAGAGCCAATGAGGATGCATTCCTGGAGGTAGACAGACCCAGGTCGAGAGGATCAGAGCCAGGCCATTCCAACCCCCTATCCTCGCCCACGCATCTCCCTGAGGACTTGATTTGTCTTGAACAGATGACTAAAACCCTGCAGGAGAAGTTGACTCCTAGCCAGCCTCAGGTCCTGGCCCCCATCCAAGAGCAAGTCAATGTGGACACCTCCATCCTGACCTGGGAGATGCCCTGGGAAGACTCTCAAGGAGGGGAAGGCACTGGGCTTTTCTACGCCCACTCCCAGTGTGGTAGGGATGGCTGGATAGCAGGGTCCTCATGGGAAGCTGAGGGAGAAGCCAGTGACATGCACTGTGAGGTGCTGACCAGAGTCTGCTGTCAGAGACGTTCATTGGGACCACCCTGCATGGTTGCTCCTCTTGGGGAAAGAAACAAAATGGAAAGAAATAGAACCCTGTTAAGATGGTTACTTGTATGGGTCAACCCGACTGGGCCATGGAATGCTGAGACAGCTGGTAAAACACTAGTCTGGCTGTGTCTGTGAGGGTGTTTCTGGGAGGGATCAATACCTGATGTGGTGGCCTTCCTGGTGTGGATGGCCATCGTCCCATCCGTTGAGGGCCTGAGTAGAACGAATAGGCAGAGGAAGGGTGAGTTTGCTCTCTGCCCAGCCACCTGAGCTGGACAATGGATCTTCTCCTGTCCTTGATGCTCCTGGTTCTTAGGCCTTCAGGCTCAGCCTGGAATCTACATCACTGACTCTCCAGCTCTCAGGCTTTCCAGCCTCACCGCCGGCTCTCCTGGGTCTCCAGCTTGCAGAAGGCAGATGGTGGGACTTCTCGGCCTCCATAATCCAAATCTCTAGGAAGAGATTTATTATAAATTCTCACATGA
>NW_007800370.1:0-1221 GCF_000696425.1 Galeopterus variegatus | reverse complement strand
TGAATGGAGGGAGAAGCAAAGGAAATGAGAATAATGGGTCTTCTGTAGATGGCACCCGTGCCCGAGACAGACAGAGGGAGGGCTGTCCAGCCTGAGCCCAGGCTAAAGCTTCACTAAGAAGTAGGAGAGGAAATGAGCCTTCGAGGAATGGAACCTAAAATTTCACAAATATGGAGCCAGTACAGCTTCAGGTAAAAATATATTCTAATACTTAATACTTAAGCACGTAGCAACTAGAGCAGCACCCTATGCAACTCAGAAAGCTAAAAAATGTGGTCTTAACTTTATATGCATTAAAAGGCTGGATACGAAAAGGACAATTTATCTTAGACTTAGGTCCTGAATTAAGGAGTTCTAAGAGGCCAGAAAGAAAAGGTGCCTTCTGGGCAGGATCACCATCAGCACAGGATTTTCAAAATGTGCACGTCTAAGGCATTTAAGGGATGACAGAATGGGATATCTTAACTCCTAGATATGTCGAACACTGAATCTTCCCAACTGTAGGGAGTAGCCAGGAAGCTCCTTCGGTGGTTGCCAGTTTTCCAAGTTAGGAAAAGGAAATTGCAAGGTCACACAGCAAACGAAGCACGTTAGACCATATTGTTTGGAATTACACACACTTATGTTTGAGTGCCTGTTTTACCAGTTACTGGCTCTGTGACTTTGAACAAATTACTCGACCTCTCCAGGCTTTTTAGTTTTGTCACCTCCAAAATGGGCAGAATGTCACTTTCTCTATGTGGCTGTTGGGAAGACTGAAAAAAATAAGGTACACAAAGAACTTATTCCTGTGTCTGGCAGATACTAAGTGCTCTAAAGTGTAGGCTGATGGTGTTGTTCTTGATTTATGAATATTGTTGAAAATGTGGAGTCCGACCAGGACCTGGAACTTCAGACTCCTACTCCAGAATTTTTCTAAATCAAACTGATTGAAAATATGTTTATGGATGTGATGTAAAGATGAGAGAACATCAGAAAAGAAATGTAAGAAATAGTTTCAACTGGGGCAGAGGAAAAGGTGATAGGAATAGTCCTAAAAGTAATCAGAATGGGATCTGTGGATTTAAATATTTCCACATATATGAAATAGGGTTGATCACTACTTATTTACATGCGTACAAGAAAAACCTGATGCTACAATTGTTACAAATTACTCAGCCTATTTCATGTTTGTGTTTATTAAAGCAAGCCAAATGTTTCAGGGTGTGGGGTGTGTGTGTG
>NW_007800369.1:0-1221 GCF_000696425.1 Galeopterus variegatus | reverse complement strand
AGGCTCGTCATCCGCGGCTGGGCAGGGGATGCGGGCCGGAGCGATGCTGCCTGGGGTCCTTCCTCCCCACTGAGGCTGGAGAGTGCTGGAGGACAAGCTTCTGACCAGACTTCCTGTAACGATCTTGTGGAGAAAGTGGTCACGAAAGTGGTCACGTTAGGCCAACTTTTTAAAAATGCTAACGTCACTCTTGTGCCTGAAACCCTCCTGGTCCCCATCTCTCCAGGCAGAGCCAGGTCCTCCGGGCCACCCTCACCCCAGGACCTTCCCCTGAGCCCCGCACTCGGACAGCGGACAGCTGGGTCGCCCAGCCTCTGAGACCCGGTTGTGGTATCCACAACGCTCCGGGTGTGCCCTGGGGTGCACACACGGAGAACAGCTTTGAACACGTGGGCTCATGGCTGCAGGCTCTCCCCGGTGGGTCAGTCTCTGCCCAGCCCTTCTTGGCTCGTGCACCTGCTCTCAGGAACCTGGGAGACTCCCAGAGGATGTTTCCTGGTGGCCTCCCTGTGTGCACATCTGCAAACGCTGAGAAGCACAGCCACACGACAGGTGTCCCCTCCGTGCAGTGGCCCCAGGCACAAGCCTCAGGTAGCCGGCTAGCTGGTGGGTGTGTCTCGCAGCAGGTTGTTCCTCCTGTCACCAAGGGCTTGCCTTCCACCCCTTCAGTCTCCTGCTTCTGTCCTGCTTTGCCCTGAGCTGGGAAGGTAGAAACACCTATTTGGGGTCCAAAGCCACTCAAGTCTCTGCCTCGCCACTCAGCAGCTGGGCTGAGCTGCACAGTTCAGCTTCTCTGAGGGTCAGCTTTCCAGCCAGAAAGTGGGGAGAAGAAACCCAAACTCACAAACTTCCAGATGGTTCTTTGAATTAAGAACTCAAATGAAACAAACTCTGGGAAAACTGCTTTGTAATTTATAGACTCCCACTCAAATACCAGGGGTGGTTATGACTGTCTTTTAAGGCCTAATCTTTCCCCACTCGAGGTGATGTTTTACCAGCTTTTTCTTCTGTGGAAAATGAATGCTAAGGAGGACTAGGGCCTGAGAAGGGAGGTGGGTGCTGGGTCTTCCTTCCGGCGTTAACAGGATCGTCAACTTTCTCGGTGCTTCTCAGTGAATTCTTTTTTTGCACGTGGTGGTAGCATGGAAAGTTACTCAGATAGATATTTTGCATGAGATCAAGAGACTAGACCATTTAATCATTCAGCAGAGAATTAAGTGC
>NW_007800368.1:0-1222 GCF_000696425.1 Galeopterus variegatus | reverse complement strand
GCAGTCCCTTCCCCCTCTCATTCATTAGACCCACAGGGTTTTTTCCAACAGCCAAAGAGCTGAGTCTGACTTTTTCTTGACAAACCCGTTCATGGCTTTGTGGTCTTAGATGATACATCACAAGCACCTTCCATTGGCATTTAAAGCCCTTCATGATCTCTCGGCTGTCAATTCATCCATCTTCTCCTCTTGGCCATCCTTCCTCAAACCTTCCATGTTGTTTCATACCATACTCTCTTTGCAATTTGAGATCCCTACTCCTGAAAGCCATGCCACCTTGCTGTCATCTGACTTATACCATCTTGGTCTTTAAATCTGAGTTAATTAGTGTACTTGGGTTGAGAGGTGGACTGAAGAAAAGCTCATTTTCTCCTTCCTCTGAAGTTAGAGTCATGCACTACATAACAACGTTTCAGTCCGTGACAGACTGTGTCTGTGATGGTGGTCCCATAAGATTATAATGGCTATCCCATTTAGTCTAGGTGTGTAATAGCCTGTACCACCCAGGTCTGTGTAAGTACACTCTACGATGTTCACACAATGATGAAATAGCCTAACGACGCATTGCTCAGAAGAACATATTTCCATTGTTAAGTGACTCATGACTATGAAGATAGAGAAGACCAAAAGTAAAAGGTGATAAAATTGTACATTACACCAACATTAACAAAAGGAGTGACACAGTCCTATTTTGTCATATAAAATACACATTACTACATTGTTACATTTATATGAAGTTTTAAAACAGCCATTCTTGTTTAAGAATATATACACAGGTATGCTTATAGGCAAAGGCAGGGGAAAAAAAGATGATCTAAAATTTCAGTGTCATGTTAATTCATTAAGAAGAAGGTTGGATAGGATGGGAAACAAAGAGGGACTCCAAGGATCCCAGAGTTCCTTCATGTTCTATTTCTTGACCTGAGAAGCTGTTATACAGTGTGAATGGTAAAATACGCAAATGATTTGCAAACTAGGAAATGTCTGATGCTTTGACTGTGATCTTTTGTTGTAAATTTTGAAGAAAAAATAATTTTCTTAAAAGAGATTATGACAAAAGTTTAAGTAAAGTCAACCTTCTTACCAAAAATCCCGGTAGATTTGACATCAAAATTGAAAATATTTTGATAACGGACACTTCATCCCAGCTCCCCAAAGCCGTTCATCCCCCTCACAAGACTCAAGGGCTCCTCAGGGCAATAGTGTCCCACCCATTTCATAG
>NW_007800367.1:0-1222 GCF_000696425.1 Galeopterus variegatus | reverse complement strand
TTCAAGAGGTAATTGAACAAATTGTGGTACGTCCATACAATGGCATACTACTCAGCTGTAAAAAGGAAAGAGCTATTGTATACTAAACAACTGTATGAAATCACTGTGTTGTAGATTCTAGATTTGTGTTTTATCTAGTAGAATTTCTTTTTAAAAATTTTATTCTTATATATTTTTGTTTATTGTGGTAAAATATACTTAACCTCAAATTTAACATTTTAACATTTTGAAATGTACAATTCAGTGGCATTCACAGTGTTGTGCAACCATCATCACTATCCATCTGCAGAACATTTCCATCATCCCAAACTGAAACTCTGTACCCATTAAACAATAACTCACCATTCTGCCCTCCCCCAGCTCCTGGTAACCACTATGCTACTTTCTATATCTATGAATTTGATTACTATAGGAACCTGATATCAGTGGAATTAGACAATATTTGTCCTTTTGTGTCTAGCTTATTTCACTTAGTGTAGTGTTTTCAGTATTCATTCATGTCGTAGCATCTAACAGAATTTCATTTCTTTTTTATGGCTGAATAATATTCCATTGTATGTATATACCACTCTTGTGTATTCATCCCCAAAATAACGTTTGGGTCGTTTCAACTTTTTGCATATTGTAAACAATGCTGCTGTGAACATGGGTGTACAAATAGCTGTTTGTGTCCCTGCTTTCAATCATTTTGCATATACCTAGAAGTAGATTTTCTGGATCGTATGATAATCTAATCTATAGCATTTTCCACAGTGGCTGTAGCATTTTATATTCTGACCAGCAATACAAAAGGGGTCCAGTTTCTCTACATCCTCACTGACACTTATTACTTAGGGGGATTTTTTTTTTTTTTAAATTATGTTTATTTATTTACATATCTTTAATTTCTTATATATTTTAATTGAAACAAAAGTTTGGTTCTTTATAAAAATTCACATGGACTTCACTCTTTTTTTGAAATGAATAATGAATAATGGATCTAACATTTTTTTCTGCTGAAATGGATAGCTAATTGTTAAAATGTATTAAATATTTTTCCAAAATGATCCAAAATACTACTTAAATTCCTATTCCATATTTTAAAAAGTAAACAAATGGCTGGGCCGAGCCCGTGGTGCACTCGGGAGAGTGCGGCGCTGGGAGTGCAGCAGCGCTCCGGTGGCGGGTTCGGATCCTATATAGGGATGACTGGTGCACTCACAGCGCTCACTGGCTGAGCGCG
>NW_007800366.1:0-1222 GCF_000696425.1 Galeopterus variegatus | reverse complement strand
CAACAGCCCATCATCATACCTTTCTTTATAGAAACTTAACCCCCATGTAAACCTTGTTCCCGTCCAATGGCCTTTTTTCCTGAATCTGTGAAGGATATTCTGAGGGGTTGGCACCATCCACTACAGGCAGGGATGTCTTTCCAATTAAGTTGGCTGCTTTCCGATCGGGTTGCCCACCCTTGACCAGGGGGAGAGGGTTGGGTATAATTAGCAGTTACCTTTATATAGTCCTAGGAGGATGAGGGATTCCAGTATGTATCCCCTGTAGTTTCACAGCCCCAGCTTTTACAGAAATAATCTGCTTTACCTCCACACTGATGGTTTAGTGCTCTGTCACAGTGGAACCCAGGGCACACATAGAAGGTGAGAGTGCTCAGCATACTTCTCCGATTTCTAGTAGAGCAGCCTCCCCATGGATCAAGCCTGAAACACCCCGGTGGGGAGGGGGCAGAAGGGGGTTTGTGAGCATCAAAGTATCCTTCTAAATCCCAGTTTGCTGGGGCTCCCATGGATAATTTGCACACATCGAGAAACAGGCCAGGCCACCATGACCCCAAGGTGACTTTTGATGAGTTCCAGATTATATCCCCTACCCCATTTATAACATACCAAGTTAATTTCCGAGGAGGGGTATGTGGGCTGGAAGCTCTCAGACTCTGGGGAAAAACTACCAGGTACAGAAGGTACAGAAGGAGAAAAAATAAAATTTTCACCTTACAACATCCAAGGTGTCTGAACCCCTAGTCCGAATGATTTTGAATTTTAAGGGGTGCTCCTTGGAACTCTGGACTTCCCAGGTAGCGTCTTTTGATCCTTGGTCCTCGGCTGGTGGTGCAGACTTTACATGCGAAGCGTGGATCCAAGTGGTGATCCCGTCCACCTTCACGGCCGTCGGTGTTCTTAGGAGCACCAGGCTAAGGTCCCTTCCAGTGGGATTTCAGAGTCTGGGAGTGATGTTGTCTCATGTAGACTGTGTCTTCGACTTGGAACTGGTGAGAAACTTTGGGGGTCCCAGGTTCATAGGCAGCTGACAGCTGCATCCAGACTTCCTTCTGCACTGCTTGCAGTCCTTTTAACCTGGCATATAAGTCACTGTTACTGTGGCAAGTGGGTTCAAAACCGTTCCCCAGTAAAGTCAAGGGGGCAGGGGTACCATAGAGTATTTCAAAGGGGGTCAGGTTGAACCGGGAGGGGGTGTTCCTAGCTCTAAACAGGGCCAAGG
>NW_007800365.1:0-1222 GCF_000696425.1 Galeopterus variegatus | reverse complement strand
TGAACTCAGAACAAGCCTGAAAGAGTCACAAGATTTAATTTAGACCATGAATATAAAGCAAGAGAACTAAGTGTCAACTAGATGCAATACAGAGGACAAAATCAATCCATCAATCAATGCATTTATTTATTTCCTTATGGATTGCTTATAAAAATTGATTTAAATAATCCTGTCCCACCCTTCATGCATTTATTTATTTCCTTATGGATTGCTTATAAAAATTGATTTAAATAATCCTTTCCCACCCTTCGGACAAGCATTCTCCTAAAATTTCTTCTATCATTTTTAGTATGTTTTCAATTTTAAATTTAAGACTTCAGTCTTTTTGGATAAGAACCAAATTTTACTTCCCCCAAAGCAGCAAGATACCAATTTGAAGAGTGGTATGTTCATATCATTTCTGGTAACAGGAAAATAAGAGATGGGGGGGAATTGAAAAATATAATATTATTATTATATAGACTTCATTATTTCCAGTAGAAAGTTAACTTTCATTCTTATAATTGTTCTTCTGCTGTAATATGCCTCTTTTCTCGAATTGTTTATAGAATTTGTCTCTTTTTCTTAGGATTTTAGTAGCGTGTCTATGATACATTTAGGTGGGGTATTCTGAGCTTCCTGGAGCAGTACGTGAATCTTTCTGTTTAAACAAATTTTTAAAAAATTACCTGTAAATAATTACTCATTATTTTACCCAATTCACTCTCTGACACTTTCTAGGACTTGCATTTCATGTAGGTTTCAACAATTTAGAATGCCTCACATATTGCTGAGTCAAACCATTTTACACTCAGTCTTTTTTTTTACTGTTATTTACTTTAGGTAATTTCTAGTGACTAACTTTTTTTTTATAAATCTCTTGATATTTTCCATTGTTTTATTCATTATATTCATATTTTCCTGTAGATATTTAAAATTATTTATCAAAGTTATTTTTAAATTTCAAAACCTGGATTGTTTCTAGGTTAATTTCCATTTATGATTTTACTTTTGACTCTGCATTATATTCTTCTGCTTTTCCATATATTGTGAATGTTAATGGTATAACAGATATTGTGCTGCTGCACCAAAGGAAAAAAAAAAAAAAAAGCCCCACCACACACGCGAAAAAATAGAGGCTAAGAAGGGAACAGGACTTTAGTTTTTAGGGTTTTTTTGTTGTTGTTGCTTTGTTTTTGGTGTTTGTTTGGTTGGTTGGTTGTTGTTGGTATATCCACAGCTT
>NW_007800364.1:0-1222 GCF_000696425.1 Galeopterus variegatus | reverse complement strand
CATCTTTCCATTCTTCTTAAGTAAGCACCTATTGTGATAAATTTCCCTGTTAGTATTGCTTTTTGCAGTATCCCACAGGTTTTGGTTTGATGTAGAATTATTTTTATTAGTTTCAATAAATTTTTTTTGATTTTCTGTTAAATTTCTTCTTGTACTTGTATGTCATTCAGTAGAATATTGTTTAATTTCCATGTATTTGTATAGGTTCCAGAGTTTCATTTATTATTGAGTTCTAGTTTTAATCCAATCTGGTCTGAAAAAAATACATCAAATAATTTTCACATTTTTTAGTATTTTGAGACTTAATTCATGACCTAATTTATGGTCTATCCTAGAGAATGTTCCATGGGCTGATGAGAAAGAATGTATATTCTATGGTTATTGGATGAAATATTCTATAGATGTCTGTTAAGTCCAATTGGTCAAAAGTATTTCTCTGTTCATTTTTTGCCTAGACGATCTATCCAGTGTTGACAGTGGGGTGTTCAGGTCCCCTACAATTATGGAATTTGGGTCTGCCTCTTTCTTTAGGTCTAATAACATTTGCTTTATATATCTGGCTGCTCCAATGTTGGGTACATATATGTTTATGCTTGTTATGTCTTCTTGCAAGATAGATCACTTTATCATTATATAGTTCCCTTCCTTGTCTCTTTTTATGGTTTTTGGTTTAAAGCCTATTTTACCAGATATAAGAATAGCTACTCCAGCTCGTTTTTGGTTCCTATTTGCATGGTTTATCTTTTTTATTCTTTTACTCTTGGCCTGTGAGTATCTTTATAGGTGAGATGAGTCACTTGAAGACAGCATATTGTTGGGTCTATTTTTTTTTTATCCAATCAGTCCATGTCTTTTGAGTGGGGGATTTAATCTTTTTACATTGAGTTATTATTGAAAGGTGTTGATTTACTCCTGGCATATCATTGATTTTTGTTTGGATGTTTTACATATCTTTTCTTCTTTTCTTTCCATTTTACTGTTTGTCTTCTGTGTCTGTTGGTTTCTTGAGGTGGTAGATAAAGTTCTGTTCTCTCTATTGCTTGCATTTTTGCTTTACTGGTGTTTTTGTTCTTTCTTGAGTATTCACAGTAGAGGTGGTTGTTTTTCAGGTACTGGGCAAAATTTGGTTCAGTTCTTGTAAGAGGTCACCAGGACAACATTCTCTTCTGTATCTATGTGCAACTACCTCTTTTTTTTTTTTTTTTTTTTTTTTTTTTTTTTT
>NW_007800363.1:0-1222 GCF_000696425.1 Galeopterus variegatus | reverse complement strand
TGTTTCCCAGATAATCACTCCCTCTTATTATTACCTATTTACTTTATCTACATTTCTGGTGCGGTATAATCATGTTGTAGCATAATGTATTTGTTTACCTTTCTTCTCTCCTATTAAAGAGCTCTTCCCTATTAAGAGCTCCCTCAAGATAAGAACTATGCCTGGTATCTAATATATAGAAAGCCTTCAATAAATGTCTGTTGAATGTAATTAAATTCTAACTCAGTATGGTGAAAATACAGAGAAACAAGTATTTAAATCTACCCCAGGATCAAAGGGGAAATCTTCAGAAAGAGGGTAGCATCTTAGCTCATTCTTCAAGCACAAGTAGGGTCTAGCTGTTCAGAAGAGAAGGGCAGGACAGTATAGGCTCAAGAACATCATGAACGAAAGAAAATAAGCATGAAAACTGTCTTTGTCTTATAACAGAATACCTGAAACTGGGTAATTTATAGAGAAAATAAATTTATTTCTTATAATTCTGAAGGCTAGGAAGTCAAAGTTCCACGGGACGCATCAGGTAAGGGCCTTCTTGGTGGAGACTCTCTGCAGAGTCCCAAGGTGGTATAGGGTATCACATGGCAATAGGGAAAAAGTGTGTTAATTTGCTCACTTGCTCTCTTTACAAAGCCACCAGTGTCACTCCCATGAAAATGCATTTATCCATTAACCCACTAATCCATGAATAGGTTAATTCATTCATGAAGGCAGAGCCCTTATTATCCAATCAGCTTCTAAAGGTCCCTGGTCTCAACATTGTCACACTGGGGATCAAGCTTCCATGTGAACTTTGGAGGGGACAAACATTTAGACCACAGCAAAAAGCCCATTGTGTCCAGTGTGATAGGTTGTGGAGAGAAGTAGAAGATGAGACCAGACAAGTAGGTTGAAGTTCTGAACTCCATGCTAATGCATTCTTCCTTCATTCTGCAAGCAATTGTTGGGGGCCTGAAGCCCCACACCCCTTCTTGTGAGACCGCTCCTCCTTGACAATCTGCTCAGATGGCCATGCTTTACATGATAACTGCCTCGAAATCTTTATGCCAGAAACTGATTGCTCCTGGCTATGCAAGTTAATTTGCAAGTGACCTTTTATCCTTCTCTAGAAACTGTTTAACCATAAACATTCTGGGTGGCAACCTTTACTTTGAATGTCCTGTCTTTGTCTCTCCTCAAGATATTATCATATCTTTACATTCCAGACCCTTTGCAGCATGCCTGC
>NW_007800362.1:0-1222 GCF_000696425.1 Galeopterus variegatus | reverse complement strand
GGGTTGCGATCTGTTGCCGGTCACGAAAAAAGACAAAAAAAAAGGAAAAAAAAAAAAAAGAGGGTTCCAGACAGGGCACCTGAAGAGCACTTCTGATGATCTTGCATAGAAAAAGACAAACTAAACCAGCTTCACATTCAGGCCATCCACCCTGCAAACATTCCAGCCACCCCTGCTGTCAAACTCCCAGCAGGGAGGGTGGCCAGTCTAGAACAGTGGTTTTCAACTGGGGGTGAGTTTGCACCCCAGGGGACATCGACAATGCGTGAAGACATTTCTGGTTGTCACGACTAATGGTGTGTGTGGGTGTGTGTGTGTGGCCAGGGATGCTTCTAAATGTCTACAGTGCACAGCAGAGGCCCTCACAACAAAAAATTATCTGGCCTAAAATGTCAGTAGCTCTAAAGTTGAGGAACCCTGGCCTAGAGAACAGATCCTCCGTCATCAGGCCCTACCAGGCATACTGAGCAGGTCTGCAGAGTGTCCAGGTGTCCTGGGCTGGGTGGCCTGAACTTATTCCTTTCTCTAAAATCTGATGCTGGGGCTCCCACAAGAGCCAAGGGGTCTTACCAAACCCCTGGATGCTGATGCTCAGGCCTCCCCACAGGACATAGTCCACGAGTGGGCCAAAGAGACTTTAGGACCAAGTCAAAGAGGCGAGTCTCTACAGAAATGTATAATTAGAACAGAGCCGGGCTAGCAGGGAGAGCCTTCTGGCCAAAAATGGCAAAAGTGCGAAGTGTCCCAGCAGAGCCAGGCCAAGCCCACTGGTACAGTCACCCCCCCAGCTCTCCCTCCTTCTCGCCAGGCTCCCGGAGCTATCACCGCCTCTTCCCGCCCCAGAGCCTGGTCCTCCCCTGCTGGCACTGGAATGCATCTCCCCACGTGAGAATTCTTCCTGAGGCTGAAGCATCTGAAATTGATCAGCAAACGTTGGCCTCTCAGGGTTGAGAAATTCGTGAGGAAGCTACACTCCCCCACTGTCCAGAGGCAGCCAGAGCCACCACATAAGCCAGATAAGTTGCAGGCAGGATGATCAAAACCGGGTTGCAAGAACATCACCCTCAGAGAAAAGTGGGCTGGGGGAAGAGCCGAGGTGGGAAAGGCAGGCCAAGCAAGTGCCTGGAGATGTGGTGTGGGAGAAATTCTGCTGTGTCACACGAAGAAGCCACCAGGGCTTCCACAGAAGGCTGGGGCATGTGGCTGGGGGATGGTCCTCCAG
>NW_007800361.1:0-1222 GCF_000696425.1 Galeopterus variegatus | reverse complement strand
ACCGAGGGTTGTGATCCCGTTGCCGGTCCCGGTCCGGTACGGGCGCGACACTGAGGGTTGCGATCCGTTGCCGGACACGAAAAAAGACAAAAAAAGGAAAAAAATATATATATATATGAACTGTCTGCTGCATGGGCTTTCACTCCCTATAACCCTCTCCTTCATTATTAGTGTTTCCATGGAATTAGTAATCAAAAGCTAAATTCTTTAACAAAGTAGAATGCTTATTTTCTGAACATAAAATTTACCAAAAGTTCCTAGCCTTCAATATTTAAATGTCCCTGTATGATTTTAAGAGTATGAGGTATGTACTATAGTTGACAATGTTGCATAGATTGGCATGGATTGGGTTTGAGAAATTTAGACTATGGACTTAGGAACAGGTTGCCAGCCGACAATCTGTCAAATTCAGATCACAAAGACTAACAGAAGCGAAAAACAGATCATCTGATGCTTTCTGGTTAATGTACTGTATACAAATTAACAGAGCAAATGAAGACGATTTTTAGGGAGAAAATGGGTCAATTTATTGTCAAGTTTTCCCTGGAAATTTGTTGTAAATAAACTTTAATTGGATTCTTTATTTAGTCAGCTATATCTGAAATATCTTTGAAGTTAAGATCACTGACTTACGATTTTAGAATTGAAGAGTAACCTTAAAAAAAAAAAAAGCTCATGAATACAAATGGATTTTAATGGGTGTCTATTATTGCCTCGATGCTTGTATGCAACTCCATTAATATTAATGAGAATTAGACATATGTATTTATAAGAGATAAGTAGACTCTTATCATATTTACTCCAGAATTGTTTTGTTTGTCCAGAAACCTGTAGTGTTGAACTTAACCAGAATTGCAACAATAAATATAAAAAGAAAAGGAAATCTTCTCCAATATTTATAGCTTTTTTTCTCCCTCTCTCTTAAGAATATTCCATTTCCTGAAGAAAAAGGGAATTAAAATATATGCATTTACTTGTATGTAAAATTTTGCTTCAAGTGACAAGCTCACATCCCACATAAATAATTAATAAGATAGAAATGAATATGTAGTAGGCTGGTTTCATTCCTCTAAGAGTTAAGTGCCATTTCTGTCAAGTGGTGTGTACACTACTTCAGTTCTATGTGTCTTCACATCTGGGCATTTTCTTTGGCTCTTTCAGGGTGTACTGTGATCATCAGAGATTTGCTAGTAATTGACCTGTGTGAATTGCACATGAGTGG
>NW_007800360.1:0-1222 GCF_000696425.1 Galeopterus variegatus | reverse complement strand
TAAGAAGGGTACAGTTTCCTCCTGGATATCTCTATTATTACACATGCCATTGGAGCCTGAGGCTCCAAATAAGTCTAGCTAGCCTGAATCTGCCAATCCAGAGAGATCATCTGGAGAAATTACAAAAGGATAGAGATTCCCAACTGCTGTTCTAGCTTTTGTGTTTTTCCAGCTCAAGCATCAGATATATGAGGATGTAATGCTTCAAATGACCTCAGCCCCAGCCACTGTTTGTAGAAATTAAACAAAACACTCTTAAACAACCAATAGGCCAAGGAGGAAATCACAAGGGAAATTAAAAAATACCTTGAGACAAAGAAAACAAAATTTTAAAAATACCAACATTTATGGGATGCAGGTAAAGGCTGTGCTCAGAGGGAAATTTATAGCTGTAAAAGCCCACATTAAAGAAGGAAGAACTATTTCTCAATGGTAACCTAAGTTTACAATCTTAGGAAACAAAAAATGAAAAGAAAACTATATTCAAAGATAGCAGAAGGGAGTAATAAAGATTAGAGAAGAGATAAATGAATAAAAAGAAAAAATAGAGGAAAAAAATTTTTTGAGTTGATTTCTTTGAAAAAATTGGTAAAATTGAGAAACATTTAGCTAAGAGAGAATGTGCAAATAAAATGAAAAATAAAGATGGCAACATTACTACTGACCTTACCGAAATAATAATTAAAAAAGAATACAAGAAAATACTACCAACAATTATATGCCAAAAAATTAGATAAGCAAGATGAAATGGATGAATTCCTAGAAATACACTATTATCTAAAGTGACTCAAGAAGAAATACAAAACCTCAAGAAACTTATAATAGATTTATTTAGTAATCAAAAACCTTTTGAAGGGCCGGCCCGGTGGCGCACTGGAGAGTGCGCCGCTTGGGAGTGTGGCGGCGCTCCCGCCGAGGGTTCGGATCCCATGCGAAGACTGGTTCCCGCTCACTGGCTGAGCATGGTGCAGGCGCAACACTGAGGGTTGCGATCCTGTTGCCGGTCCCCGGTACGGGTGCGACACCGAGGGTTGCAATCCCATTACCAGTCAGTAAAAAAGACAAAAAGGAAAAAAAAAACCTTTTGAAAAAGAAAAGTCCAGTTCTGGTTGGTTTTACTGGTGAATTCTATCAAATATTTAAGAATTAATACATGTCTTTACATTCTTCCAAAAAATAGAGTAGTAGCAAACATTTCTTAACTTATTTATGAGGACAGCAT
>NW_007800359.1:0-1222 GCF_000696425.1 Galeopterus variegatus | reverse complement strand
TTTTTTTTTAATCTGCTGCATACCAGACCCTCTGCTTGATGCTGGGACCACAGAGACATGATTGTCCATACTCTTGAGGACTTTAGAAGCCAGTGGAAAACATATAAATGAATCATTAATATAGATTTGGTTAAAGCAAAAATATAATGCTATTTTCACCTATCAATTAGCAAATAGTAATAATAGCAATGATATTCTAGCTAAGCTACTGTGAAACAGACACTTAACTTCTCCATGTCTCAGTTTTCTCATCTGTAAAACAGGAGTTATAATAGCACCTACGCTTTAGTGTGAGCATTAACATAGTACACATCTGAACATTCTAGTTACTATTATTATTGCACCAATTATTAGTATTTAACTCTATTTTTAAGTTTTTCAATAATGCACATATGTAACTTCTATATGGAAGAAGTCTTAATCGCTTTTAGTTAAAATAAATGTCTGATATTGTAAGTTAGTGCTATGCTCTATATTAAATGAGAACACTGAGAAAGGGTAGCTAATCTGCCTTGGAGAAATACAGAAAAACATCAGGGAAGGATCACTGGAAGAGGAGGACGATATCTGAGCTGACTTTTGAAAACCAAGGATTTAAGGAGAAGGACAGAAGGGACTTCAAAACAAAGAAAACATCAAGCAAAGTCTTCGAATCTCAATAATTAAAAGGCGGAAGGGGACCTGAAGATCATCCAGTCCTACATTCCACCCTGTGCAGGTCTCCCTTGCAGCCTGCTCTATAGATTCCTAACTGCAGGTAGAGAGAAGGCACCTCCCACTTAATGAACCAACACATCCCATTACTGGACAGTTCTCTTTATTAGAAAATGTTTCCATATATGGATACTCATCTACCATTGCACTTACATACATAAGCACCAGGCAAAATCCAAGCAACATGCCCACACCAGCAGATGTATTTGGTGTGTAATAGCCCCTTATGTGTGGTCTCGCAAGGCAATATTCCTCAATCTACTGCATGGCTGTGGTGTCTGTGTTTAGCTATGCAGTGCCTTACAAACATTACTAACTCCTTAGTTTTTAAGTACAAAAGCCTTGAGAATGTTGGAAGTCTGGGTAAGTAGTAGTATATGACTTCAATAAAGAGAGAGAAAACTCAAAATATGAAAGTGGAGATGCTTTTACTTTTTATAATAGTATAGTTGATTCTGAAGAGAAAAGGTGAATTTATGTAACATTCAAAAACTATTAAGACAGGACC
>NW_007800358.1:0-1222 GCF_000696425.1 Galeopterus variegatus | reverse complement strand
CATTCCTTCATCTAACCAAGTTGACATCTAGAATTAACCTTCACAAGTAGGTTAGAAAACACTTATATTCCTGTTACGTACACTTTAAAGTAAATGCTCTATTTTGTCACCATAAAGATGAGTTCTGTGCGTCTCTCTCTATAATAAGGAACAAAATACTTTCTTTGTTTCACTAATTCCAAAAAGAGCTGACTTGCAGCCTTGAATTATATACCTATGTTATAGGAAACCATATTTCTCCGAATACTTGTTGTAGAGAATTGTGCTCATTAAATGTTAACTACATTTGTCATAAAAGAGAGTAAATTACCTTCTTAACAAAAAAAACCCACTTGTGATAGGCTCAATTATTTTGTTTAATTAAGATTTACCAATCACTATGTTAAAGCTGCACTGTTACTACTTTAGGAACATTGTTTTAAATCATTCCTCCTTGCCTAAGTTCTGTGTTAGTAAAAAATCAGTATCTCTCACACATGAATATTTTTAATGTTTTTCATTTCTCTACTATCAAAAATTTTTTTTATTGAAACAGTTGATTGTACATACCTGTGGGGTACAGAGTTGAATATCAATACCTGTGTGCAATATGTGATGCTCAAATCAGGATAATTAGTGTATTCAACATTATATAATGTAATCAATTTTCATCGTTCTCTACCAATTCCTCCCTTCCTCTTCCCCCTCCCCCTTTCCCACCTCTGGTAACCTCAGTTCTCACAGATGAATTTTTAAACGCAGCACAAAACAGCATTTTATCACTGGGAGCTAAGGAAAAACTACAAAAGGCTGGGGCAGGCGGGAGTATTGGAGTAACGGATCCAGGGCTATTGAGAGTTCAACATTGACTTAAGGTGGCCAATAGTATAAATATAAAGCAAATTAGGCAAATTTGAAGTGTCATTTGAAATTGTTTAGCAGCTTTATTTAAAAATATAGAGGTGGCCACGTAACACTTAGGCAAGCATTTTTCAAACTCTTTTTCTAGCAGACACACCCCAGGAATGACACGTGACTCTCACATGACCACATACTCTCTGGCACACTGAGGAAAAACGTACTAGAAAGAGAGTGCACTAGGAATGGCTTTTTTTAAAAAAGAATTCTTTTAATTAAAGAATTCTTTTATTCATTGAAACATACTGTTTGTACATATTTATGGGGCACAGAGTTATATATCAATACGTGTGTACAATGTGTAACGGTCAAATCAGTAATTAAT
>NW_007800357.1:0-1222 GCF_000696425.1 Galeopterus variegatus | reverse complement strand
TTTGACACAGCATCTATTTTGTCTGATATTGGTATAGCCACCCTAGCTCTCTTTTGGCATGAAGCATTTTTTCCACCCTTTTACTTTCAACCTATTTATTTATTTGAGTCTAAATTGAATCCCTTGAAAGCAGCATATAGTTGGATCACATCTTTATCCATTCTCCTAGTCTCAGTCTTTTATTTAGTGGGTATAATTCACCTACTTTTATAATATTACTAATAATTAAGAATATACTTCTGCTACTGTGCTATTTGTTTTCTACAAATTTTATAAATTATTTTGTCCCTCAATTCCTCCAATACTGCCTTCTTTTGTGTTTGATTGATATTTCCTAGTGTACCATTTTGATTATCTCTTCTTTTTCTATATCTTTTATAGTTATTTTCTCCTATAATGTGTATGTTGGTATGCTTGATACTGTCACATAGGTCTTTTAGGCTCTGTTTATTTCTCTTTATTATTTTTTCTCTCTGCTCCTCAGAGCAAGTAATTCCAATTGCCCTATTGTTATGGACTGAATGTTTATGTCTCTCCTAAATCCATATGTTGAACTCCTGATCTCTTATGAGATGGTATTTGGAGTTAGGACCTTTGAGAGGAAATTAAATTTAGATGATGTCATGAGGGTATAGTCCCCATAATGGGATTATTTCCCTTATAAGAAGAGAATGGGATAAGAGCTCTCCCTCTCTCCACCATGTGAGGATACAACAAAAAGGTGGCTGTCTGTCACCTTTTTTCCCCCTCTCCACCATGTGAGGATACAACAAAAAGGTGGCTGTCTGTCACCTTTTTTCCCCCTCTCCACCATGTGAGGATACAACAAAAAGGTGGCTGTCTGTCACCTTTTTTCCCCCTCTCCACCATGTGAGGATACAACAAAAAGGTGGCTGTCTGTCACCTTTTTGGAACAGGGCCATCATCAAATATTGAATTTTCTGGCACCTTGATTTCAGACTTTCCAGCCTCCAGAACTGTGAGAAATAAGTGTTTGATGTTTAAGTCGCTCAGTCTATGGTATTTGGTAGAGCAGTCTGCAGTAACTAGAATAGAAATAAGTACCAAGAAGTGGCAAGCTGCTGTAACAAATACCAAAAATGTGAAATCAGCTTTGGAACTGGGTAATAAGTAGAAGTTGGAAGAGTTTTGAGGTGCATGCTTGAAAAAGCAGATATTGCCATGAAGGGACTGCTAAAGGTGATCTTTGGTGAAGGCTGAG
>NW_007800356.1:0-1222 GCF_000696425.1 Galeopterus variegatus | reverse complement strand
AGGACATTCTTGGGGGGGAGGGGAGAGAGGGAGGAGGGCGGGAGGTGTCAGTGATGGGCCAAAACAATCATATACATTGTATATTGACAAAATTAAAAAAAAATAAATAAATAAAGTCACTGCCATGGAGGCGGAACAACTTTGAAAAAATAAATAAATAAATAAACTGGTAAACGTTAAAAAAAAATTAAAAAAAATAAAACAGCTGTTTGCCCAGATTTAATTTAAAAAGGAAAAAAAAAAAAAAAAAAAGGAACATAGGCTCCACTTCTCAATGGGAAGAGTGTCAAAGATTTTGAGGCCTTTTTTAAAAATCACATTAGGTTTCTTGAACAACATATCTGCCTGCAGCTTTCCTAAAACTAGGAAAAATCCATTAAAATAAATCAAACAGCTGTATTAATAAATCCTGTACCACTGAGTTTTATATAACCCAAACTAGTATGCATCCTGTGTTTCTCTAAATATTGTCATTTGTGAGGGCTTTGAATAACCAGATTGGAAGATTAAAGAAAAAGCAAAACCTTTAGATAAATCACAAACAAAATAATCAGCATCAATCAGTAGTAACTTTAGTATCTTTATTTAAAATACATGTTCATGGTTTTTAATAGGGCAGATTATAATGTTTTGATGCTGTAACTTCATTTGTACAATCAGTTCTACCTTCAAACTTTTTTTTCTTTTGCAATGGTTAGTATTTTACAAAGCCATGTGGTTCATTGACCTACATTTTATTTATTTATAAAATCAATCAACAAGTTCACAGTGCTGCCTTCTGTAACAACACAAAATACAAAGTTATAGCTTATTTCAGGTGACTTAACTAAAATGAGAAAAACAGCACTTCATAATTGGGTGTCTGACATTGTTTCATTAAAAGTTTAAATTCATACAACTCTAAGGAAAAGCCTTCATTAAAAGCATAAGTGAATATTTGAAAACTAAAATGATCTTACAAATGACTAACTTTTCTATTCATAATAAATGGATCCTGGCTTCTTTCATTTTTTGAAAAGATTTTACCTGTCACTTATAAAAGTCAAAATTTTTAATTTGATATAAACTAATTCAATTTATGTTAGGATTACTATATATCAAAGAAATGCACTATCATTTTACACATAAGGATACATATGGATTCTGTATATCTGACATATAATAATAATATTTTAGAATTGTTTTTAAATTATGAAGGAAATTCAAATACAAGCAAAATATA
>NW_007800355.1:0-1222 GCF_000696425.1 Galeopterus variegatus | reverse complement strand
AAAGCATCCCAGTCAGGATGCTACTATGAATAATATTTAGAATATATTAAGCAAATGAGGCGTTGAACTTGCTTGATGTTTTAAAATTAAGTGGCATTCAAAAATGAGCAGTATGGGCCGGCCCGGTGGCGCACTGCTACAGTGCGCCGCTTGGGAAGCGCGGCAGCGCTCCCGCCGAGGGTTCGGATCCCACATACAGACTGGCCGCTCACTGGCTGAGCGAGGAGCGGGGGCAACACCGAGGGTTGCGATCCCGTTGCCGGTCCCGGTCCGGTCCGGGCGCGACACTGAGGGTTGCGATCCGTTGCCGGTCACGAAAAAAAAAGACAAAAAAAGACAAAAAAAAAAATGAGCAGTAAGGTATAGTGTGAGCTGACACTTTGTCCTTGAATTCTTCCCCCCTCAGAGGGAAGAATTCCAACAGAATGAAGAATTCCTCCAACAGAATGTTGTAAAATGATGGAAGGGTTTTGGCCACTGTCCAGTACGGCAAGCATTAGTCAAATGCAGCTAATTAGCACTTGAAATGTGGCTAGTATGACTGAAGAACAAAATTTCTTATTATATTTAATTAATTTAAATTTAAGTAGCCACATGTGACTACTGAATTGGACAGTACAAATACTCTTAAAAAAAAAAGATAATGGGTCAAAGAAGAAATCACAAGAGAAATTAGGAAATACTTGGAGATGAATGAAAATGAAGACACAAGATAAAACTTAAGGGATGTAACTAAGCAGTGCCTAGAGGGAAATTTATAATTGTAAACACCTACATTAAGGAAGAAAGACCTCAAACCAACAACTCAACATTCTACCTTAAGACAGTAGAATAGAAGAGCAAGCCAAATATAAAGCAAACAAGGAAGAAAATAAGAATTCGAGCAGAAGTTAATGAAATAGAGACTAGAAAAACAATGAAGAAAATCAACAAAACCTGAAGTTATTTGTCCTCTAACTGTGACCTTGTAACTTTGTACCAGTCTACCAACCTTTCCCTGCCCACTCCCTACTCCCTTTTCCTACCTCTGGTCATCACTATTCTACTCTCTATTTCTCTCTTTTTTAAAAAAATTATTTTTCTTAATTAGCCCATGATAACTGTATATACTTATGGAGTACAATATATTTGGGCACATTCATACTGTGTGCAATGATCATATATGAGTGCTTAGTATATCCATTACCTCAAACATATGTCACCTCTTTGTGTTGAGAACATT
>NW_007800354.1:0-1222 GCF_000696425.1 Galeopterus variegatus | reverse complement strand
CTGGTGCGGGCTGGTGGGCGGGCGCTCGCGTGGGGCGGGAAGTAGGTCCGCTGTCATGCCCCGGGGTGCTGACCCTGCCCAGCCGCCTACGCGGAAGGAAGGTGAAAAAGGAGAGCCAACGACTGGCGGGCAGTGTGGGAACGCGAGCTAAGTGTTCTGGAAGGGCTGGCTGCGGCCCGCCATGTTTGAGCCTGGCGAGAGAGGAAGGAACTGGTTCAAATGCCTCCCTCCTGCCCAGACTAATAAAGCCAAGTGCCGACCAAAGTTTTGCTTTGTATTGACTAGTGATGAGAAATATTTCAAGTATTTATGGAGTTTCTGCCGTGGAGACACAGAAGTCTGGGACGTTTTTAGTACTCCGTGAGCAAAGAACAGATTGCTAAATGGGAAACAATTATGAGAATGATCCAAGACAAGCTATTATCCGGTTCTGAATTTTAAGGTGCAAATACAAGAGCTGTAAAACTTCACAGACGGGGAGGATTTGTGGCAGAAGTTGACCAGAACTTGAAGGATGGCACTCAAAAACACACACACTTACTGGTATTGTATTATTGCCACTTTGGAAATAGTGTTGGGGACAGCGGGCAAAGTTATTCACCCACGAGACAGTATGGAAAGAGACAACTGCTTTGGTGACCTGAATCTAGAGCACGTGAACCACAGGTTGAAAAAATATTTTTTTTTTCATAGAACAAATGGAGGCAACAATGAGTTGATCACCAGATAGGAAATCAAACTATTTACTCTTCTTCAGGGTCCAACCAGTTGCTGGAACCAAGTTCCAAGGGGCAGCCTCTAGAAATACAACTGGAAGGAAAACTCACAGATATACTGTGTATTACGGTAGCCCCATATCTGGCCGGGACATTGTTTCCTCTTTATCACCTTTCTTCTCTACCCTGATTAATTCACCCTGTTCTCCACCCTTTTCTTGTTTCCTTCCCCCCTCCACCACGTATTTTTTTATTCACCTGAGCTGAACATGTTGAAAACTGAACTCATAATTTCCCTCCTCAAAACCTGCTCGTCCTCCTTGTATTCTTTCATCTCTGTTAATGGCATCATGAGCCACCACCCACTAATCCCAGAAGCCTGCAAATCATCCAGTTGAGACTCATCCCTCTCCCATCCTACCACCTCCAATCTATACTGAAGTCTTTCATCTGCTTATTACCTCCTAAAATTTATTAAACTTGCCCCCCAACCCTACTGCCACTAC
>NW_007800353.1:0-1222 GCF_000696425.1 Galeopterus variegatus | reverse complement strand
ATGTGGAGACTGGTTCCCGCTCACTGGCTGAGCGCGGTGCAGGTGCAACACCGAGGGTTGCAAAACTGTTGCCGGTCCCCAGTACGGGCGCGACACTGAGGGTTGCGATCCCGTTACCGGTCAGTAAAAAAGATAAAAAGGAAAAAAAAAAAAACGTCAGGGACGAAAACGGGCCACGCTCTCAAGACTCAGTTTCCTCTTCTGTAACCTGGTGTGTGTGACCCGAGCTCTTCCCGTATCGTGAACCACCAGCGGTTTGTAAGAACTCAGTTACGTTTAGACTAACAGGAATATATGTTGTTGCTGTGGGCTGTGAGTGAGTGGAGACGTATTTTAGGTGCCAGCCCTGCAACCTGAGACTCTTCCTCTTTTCTCTGGCTTGTGTGTCATTCCACGTTAGCAGGAAGCGACGCCGTTCCGACAGGCGTGGGTGATGTCTCGTTTCCAAGTAATTAGAGATTAATCGCGTGATTTTAGTGCCATCTCTAAATGTTAGCCACCTGTTTTCTGACAAGAGGGAAAGGACAGCAGCTCAGCAGGCGTCTGGGGGACCACTGTGACCGCGCCACCTCTCAAGGCCTGTTGTCCACTGAGAAGGACAGGTTGCATGTAGTGCTGATCGGGAAAACCTGCAGTACCTGGGCCTTGCCCTGCACATGGGATCCGGAGTGGCTTTAGGACCCACTGAGCTGAAGTGCATCTGGCTCAGTCTCTGCCTGGGCTCGGCGGCCCTCTGGTTGGCACTTGACTGGCCTTTTCAGCAGCTGGTCATCCACGGTGACCAAGAGAGAGCCCAGGAGGGGTGGCCAGTAGGGCCTTGGCAGAGCATAGCCTTGGGTCCTGCCATTACAACAGACCGATCTCCTGTGGGATGTCCTTGCTGCAGGGTCTCGATAAGAAAGAACAGTGGGCTTCCCAGCCCTTGTGCAAAGCTGAACACCAACAAACACTTCTAAGCTTCTGCAGAGAAAATCCCCATTAGATCACACCACATGGGGGTTGAGCCTGCCCTGAGCGTCCCGCGGTGTGCAGGACGGTCCCATGGCTGCAACTGCATTAGAGGCAGGTGCTTCTTGGGCAAGTCTGACTTAAGCAGGTGACTGTGTTTGCCGCTGTCCTTCTCAGGGTCTGTGTGTGACTTGCGTGGTCTTTTTCCTCACCCCGTGCTCCCCCAAAGCCTCAATGGAGCATTATACTGGGGTCGTCTTGCAAAACAGGCAAG
>NW_007800352.1:0-1222 GCF_000696425.1 Galeopterus variegatus | reverse complement strand
GCGGGAACCGGTCTCCACATGGGATCCGAACCCTTGGCGGAAGCGCCGCCGCGCTCCCAAGCAGCGCACTCTCCAGTGCGCCACCAGGCCGGCCCTGTCTCTCTCTTGGAGCCAAGCATTTGACCCTCAGCGCACACCCCCTGCCCCAAGCTTTCCTTTCTGGTTCCCCCAAATCCACGAGGCTCAACTCAGCCTTTTGGTGGAATCAGGATTTAAAACAAAGTCTCTATAGTGATGATTCTTCCTGTTTCTGGTCCATTGCCCACCCTAAGTTCTGTGGTCTGTGTCCTGCGCAGGGCCCCGGAAGGCTCGCCGAGGGAGGACTCTGTGTCACAGGGCTCTCAGGTAGTGGCCAGAGTCAAGGAACCTGCTTTTTGCCTTAATGTTGTCATTCTCATTTGTTTCCCAGTTGCTACCTTGCAGAGAAATGCTGCCTGGAAGGTGACAAAGCTCAGTATTTATTCAGGTGAACCCTGAGGGTCACTATCAAGAATTTTGCTTGACCCTTACTAGTTTGGACAAGGTCACACCTATGAGCCAAAGGTTAGCTGTAACCTTTTCTGAAAAACTTTATTATCCAAACATTTGGTCCCTTTTGTCTCTAGTGGCAAACAAAATGTGCACCTCTTCCCAAGGTAAAGTCAGGGCTGAAAATTGGAACTTTGGAAAAGCAGGAGCCAGGTCATGGCTGTGTGCGGCATGGTAGACACATTTACATCATGGGAAGGGAGCACTGAAACCATCAACACCTTCAGGAAGTCAGTTCTTGAATCCCTACCAGCGGTTGCACTGCATAACTTGATACTTTGCTTCAATTTATAATGTTAACATCTCCCAAATTTAGAGCTTATTATGGGCTACTTAATTAGCTCCTCTGCAGGCAAACAAAGCATAGGCCACATTCTGGCCAGGAAGTCCACTAACTTCATGGTTTCCCCCCAAAAACCTAACTCAACATTGATGATGGATGTTGCAAACAACTGCAAAGCCCAAAGTTGATACTCCAGTATCCATCCAGGACATTTCGGCTCCACAGCCTTGCAAAGAAGCAGGCATGTGGAGTTGTGATTATATCTAATAGTGTTCAGTAAATTTTCCTGGCCTTTGACTAACTTATACAAAGACACCATGAAGATAGCCTGGTTGGCCCTGCTCTAAAATAAAGCCTGAAGTAGAAAAATTAAGAATTATAAATAAACTACCATTGACTCATTATTTCAGA
>NW_007800351.1:0-1222 GCF_000696425.1 Galeopterus variegatus | reverse complement strand
TTTTTTTTTTTTTTTTTTTTTGGCAGCTGGCCAGTATGGGAAACCACACCCTTGACCCTGGTGTTACAAGGCTGAACTTTAACCAACTGAGCTAACCAGCCAGCCCCTGTTGCTGCTTTTAAGCTGTAACAGCAGGGTTGAGAGTTGCAATGGAGATAGTATGACCAGCAAATCCTAAAATATTTAACATCTGACCCTTCACAGACAAAGTTTACTGTTCCCTGTACTAGAAGACGATCAGAAATATTAGTTAAGGAATCTCTTCCCTAAACTATTTGTGTACTAAACAACCCCCCATTACAGACACAGGGTGATTGTTCCCATTTCAGTATGAGGTCAGGAAGTACAACTGTAACTGCAGACTCTTAGAGCTTGGAAGATCCTTTAGGATTTTAACACTTTCTTATTATCCAGAAAAGTTGATACATTTGATCAAGATACATTTAATCTAACTTCCATGCTTGTTTTTTCTTCACCTTTGTATCTCTGGTGCTGAGTACTAAATAGATATTTCTGGGATGAAGGCAGATTAGGCTGAGAGAACTGTAAACTAGCCCAAAGGCACACAAAGACTCTAGTGCAGAACCAGAATTCAGGGCCTCTCTTTCCCCAGTGAATGCTCCTTCCTTTTTTTCTAGAAGTCTCCCCTGGACTATTGCAATGGCCTCTTTTCTTGTCTCACAGATTATATCCTCGCCTGCAAGGGTCCATTGCTACTGGAAGGATTTTTCTAGAGCTCTGTTCAAAAATCTCTAGTGCTTTACCGTTACTGAAATTCAACCTACATTTCAACTCTTCTCCTACGAAGACTTCTTCAATCTCTCACCATTTTTGCCCCCCCAAATGAAATGAACCCTCCTATGTGACCCCATGATTTCTATTTATTGTAGCAAAAAATGTGTGTTAGAGTAGAAAACTAAGCACTGTTTAGAGCCCATTCTTCCAAATTATCTGTTTCTATCTTTGTTAGTTGTAGTTAACTGAGAGTAATGCAAAAACAATATCTATAAATATGCAAACAATTCTATCAGGTGAAAGTTTAATTGACTTCCCTCACTAGTATGGAAGAAGTCAGTTTTGTTGCAGTTTGCACAGTCATTACAGTACTTCAGATCTATAAACGGATTTTATATAGCTGTCTTTTGACTTCTTTGAATCAGTTTAACATCTGTCTCATTCTCTCATTAATAATGACTTATTGTCTTTAGCACATTTTTATTTT
>NW_007800350.1:0-1222 GCF_000696425.1 Galeopterus variegatus | reverse complement strand
GCTTTTCTCACAAGTCCTTAATGCCTTTTTACCCAAATCTTTCTACATAGTGCTTTCTTCATTGTATTTGGTATTTCTTGAACTTTAAAGAAATTGAGGATTTCCTTTGTAATCTCTATTTTAAAAATTAGTTTTTGATAGTAGCAACGTTTTTTCCCATACCTAAATAGAAAAAAAAAATACCTGAAAAAAACACATTTGTCTTATGTATAGTTTATTAAATTATTTAAAAAGTAGCAGAAGCTTTCATTAATTGTTAGTCCTTTTAAAATCTTAATCGTATCTCTTGCCAAAAATAATTATTCAGGATAGACTCATTATATGATTCTCATGGATATAATTGTTTTCATACACTAATTATTAGCTGGACTACAATTCTATTATAGATTATATATGACCAAATGTTAGCTACATTACCTTATCCAAAAAGCCATTACTCTCTTCAAAAGTTTATTTCTCCTAATGCAGATATGTACAGTCATGAAAACAAAATTATAATAACTTATTTTACATGAAAACATGGAGAATTTTAGAGAACAGAAGGAAGCAGGTACTCATATCATGTCATTCAACCAACAAAATCATATTATAATTATTTTAAGTAGTCAATATCCTAAGAAATAACACCTAGTATTTAAAGTATAGAATTTTTTTATAGAAGTAATTTCAAGTTTTTATTTTATATTTAGTTGAAAAGCATTTATCAGGACTTAATCCACATTATTTGAATAGGTATTTATGGAGCCAGACAATTTGTTTTGTGGTGGTGAAGGGGGAAGATGTAAAGAGTATCTGGTCCTAGATACAAAGTTATTTCTAATCTATTAGAGGATAAAAGAAAGAGGGGCAAGTAAGTATAGTAGAATGTAGTCAGGAATTTTAGCTTAAAAATATCAGTGTGCATGTGTGTATGTATGTATTTATGTGTGTACATAAATATGAAAACTCTGACAGGGAGAAACAGGGAAAACTTCAAGTGAGTTTTATACGTGTTTTGTCCTTTGAAGGAGAGAACACTTCAACAAATAGAAAAAGTGGTGAAGCATTTGCTGTGATTTGAATGTCCCCCTCAAGCTCATATTGAAATTTAATCCCCAACATTGTGGTGGAATTGGGGCCTTTAAGAGGTGATTAGATCATGAGGACTGTGCCAATAGATCCATCCATTCAAGGAGCAATGGGTTGTGATTTAATGGGTTATCATGAGTGTGGTTCTCATGAC
>NW_007800349.1:0-1222 GCF_000696425.1 Galeopterus variegatus | reverse complement strand
AGTTGCCTACAGTATTAAGTACAGTAACATGCTATACAGGTTTCCAGTGTAGGAGCAATAGACTATACCATACAGCTTAGATGTATAGCAGCCTATACCATCTAGGTTTGTTTAAGAACACATTGTGATGCTCACACGATGATGAAATTGCCTAACAACACATTTCTCAGAACATAACCCCTTTGTTAAGCAATGCATGACAGTACATATGTGTGTAATTATCAAAACATTTGTTGATGATTAACTATAAGTTGGAAATCCTAATTTATAAACAGGTCTTAAGACTCCCACATCTCGAGATTCCCATGGGAATCTTGTTATAAATGGAGCAGCATCCAAGCTGGTACAGAAGCTTGTAGGTTGAGCTCATTGACATGTCACTAATTCCCCTCTCCCAGGGGTGCCTCATGTCTGAACTCTTCTCTCTTTAGATTACACTGGCCACCATTGGCTACGGAGACAAGACACCCAAAACTTGGGAAGGCCGTCTGATTGCTGCCACCTTTTCCTTAATTGGTGTCTCTTTTTTTGCCCTTCCAGCAGTAAGTACTTCCAATGTGTGACATCCCTAGTGTGACATGCAAGACCCCTCCCCATCTGGCACCAGCTCAGAATTCCAGCCTCACCTTCCATCCTTTCACACCCTAAATTTCAATCCCTATCAGGTCACTAGCCATTCCTTTGAGCATGGCCATCTTGCCTCTCTGCTGTGGCTTCTGTGCTCCCCTTTTCCAGAAGTGATACCTCCAAATAGATATTTCCCTTCCAAGCCCCCAGTTCAATGCCGCCTTCTTTAGGTTCAGTTAGTGGCTCCCTCGTCTGGGCATAACTCTGTAAAGACATTTCTGGCCCTGTGCTGGGATTGCACCATTCCATATCTGTCTCCCACCCCAAGGGACTGCAAGTTCCCTGGGGGCTGGGATTATGTCTTTCATCCATGTATTCCCAGTGCCTCCCACAGGGCAGGTCCTTCATATATGTGAGCTCCCCTCCCTTGCCCTATCATTTACTGGTTTGTGTAAAAAATGCATTTTCCTCTAGAGTAAGTCTTGACATATGATAGAATAACATTCCTAAAGCCAAGTGTCCACAAGGGTAATAATAGCAATAAAGATAAATAGCACTTATTGAACCTACCGTGTGCCTGGACCATGCCAAATGCTCCATCTACATCATTCCATTTCATCTTCATGACAACACTACGAGTGTGAGTTTGGGCTGT
>NW_007800348.1:0-1223 GCF_000696425.1 Galeopterus variegatus | reverse complement strand
TAACTTCTTCTATTTTTCAAATTTTGTTTTGAGTTTTAATGGACATATAATTTATCTTCCACCATTCCTTCCCAAATTATTTGAAATGACATTTACGTCATATACAAAGTTCCCACCTGGGCATTGCTTTATTTATGGGGCTGATGTCTTAGTGCTCACAGAAGAAGAAGGGAGATGGCAGGAGAGACATCAGGGCTGGGGAGATCTTTTTATTTTTTATTTATTAATTTCGAATATTCATGAGATACAAAGCTGATTGTCCCCCCTCCTGCCCATGATGTGGGGGCCAGATTCACATTGGAAGCATACCCATTCCAGAAATTACTATTGTACCTTTGTCCCCTTTCAATTATCCCCCAACCTCCCTCCCCTTTCCCCTCTTCCCTCAACTCCAATTGGTAGCCCAAGGAATGTTCCCTCCCTCTGTTGGATCATGGGACTACTGTGTTCTTTCTTTCCTGCCTTCCTTTCTCTCTTAGCCCCCACATATGAGTGAGCACATGCGGTATCTATCCCTCTGTGCTTTGCTTGTTTCACTCAACATAGGTTTCTCCAGGTTCATCCATGTTGTTGCAAATGGGAGTATTTCATTCTTTTTTATGGCAGAGTATTATTCCATAGTGTATATATACCACAATTTCCTTATGCAATCATCTATTAATGGACATGTAGGTTGGCTCCATATCTTGCCTATTGTAAACAGAGCTGCAGTAAACATGGGAGTGCAGGTATCTCTTCGACATGATGATTTCCATTCCTCTGGATATATACCCAGAAGAGGGATTGCTGGATCATATGGAAGATCTATCTGTAGTTGTTTGAGAAACCTCCAAATTGTTTTCCAAAGTGGTTGTACTAATTTACGTTCCCACCAACAGTGCAGCAGTGTTCCCCTCTCTCCACACCCTTGCCAGCATTTATTATTTACCATCTTTTTGATCATAGCCAGTCTAACTGGAGGGAGGTGGTATCTCAGTGTGGTTTTAATTTGCATTTCCCTGATGACTAGTGACGTTGAGCATTTTGTCATGTATCTGTTGGCCATTTGTATGTCTTCCTTTGAAAAATGTCTATTCAGCTCCTTTGCCCATTTTTTAATTGGGTGATTTACTTTTTTACTGTATAATTGCTTGAGTTCTATGTATATTCTGGATATTAGTCCCTTGTGGGATGAATACTTGGCAAAAATTTTCTCCCACTCTGTAGGTTGTCTTGTCACTCTG
>NW_007800347.1:0-1223 GCF_000696425.1 Galeopterus variegatus | reverse complement strand
CTCACCAGTACAATGAGGGTGTTGTCCTAGATGGGGAGTCCCCAAGCTCAGCTCCACAAAATCCGTCTGCCTCTACTGGTTTGTGGTTAGAGATGCACGTCACAATGATCCATGATCTTTCAAAATGCACATGCGCCTACACTTCTGATGAGGAAGGTGTGAAGCAGGCAGGGTCCTAGAAACATGCGTAAAACAAAACCAAAAACCATGGCACAGGTAACATGGTTTGAACACGGGTCGCATCAGCGGAAGTGCACGGGAGTGGTCAGGTCTAGTGGAGTAATGAAGACACAGTTGAGGACGTGCACACGGAGGTCACGCGTGGCATGAAAGAAACAGGATTCCAGGACGACGACAAGGCATTCGGCTTGAGCAATGGAAGGGAAAGAGCTGCCATTTACCAAGATGGGGAAGACAGACGAGGAGCAGATTTGGGAGAACAAATAGCAGCCTTCATACATAAATCCTTCATCACTCCTAGCTCATTCTATTTAATTTAAAAAGTAAACAAATAGAAAACAGTGAAATTATGCTTCCATTAAGTGTTCCAATACAGATAGGATGTTGATAGATATCAACATCATATAAACTTTATATATATATATATATATAAACTTGGTAAGATTTGTACTTAAAATCCTAACTCTAAACCTATTCTTCAATTATCTACTGTATTTTCAGTTGGAACAACAGGAGCGGCATCATTTGGGGCTGGACTGTGTGGACATTCAGAGCGACTGACCCGCAGCACTGTCTCATAAAAACACAGGATTTATGGAAGAAACCCAAGTGTCACTAAAGCCGATTGTCCCGAGCAAATGCTATATTATGTGCATGTATGTGATTGTGATGTCACAAAAAGGTACATAATGATCACAGTGGCCATTTGATTTTGTGGTGTTTGTAAAAGACTAAAAGCGAATGCCTCTGGTAAAACAACATAACCCTTTTTATTGTATAGTTTCAGCATCTGTGGAAGTGACCCCATGATTATCCTCTTTTGGTGTCTTACTACAGCGAATTAAGAGATTCCTTACCATTGATCCCTCCTTCCATTACCTGCTCCTGGCCGATTGTTCTCTGAATATGCTGCTCTGGATTACGTTTGCTACTATTTCGGACATTAATGTCGCCAGACAGGCACGTCTGTAACGAGCGATGACACACTTCTGTGGCCGAGAGGGCGTGAAGCAGCAGGAAAATGTGTTCCCAGAACCTCACTC
>NW_007800346.1:0-1223 GCF_000696425.1 Galeopterus variegatus | reverse complement strand
AAAAAAAATGTGAAATCCATTAACAGTTTCTTCATAATAAATCTCTTGAAGACACCCCCCCATAACGCCAAGTTCTTAGGCAATTATGGCCAATGTTCACTGATTCCACTAAAAAATGAGTGAATAAAAGATAAAATGTCTTACCATATTTTATGCAAACAATTGACAGTTTTAATACCAGCAGCAGACGCAGAAGCAGAACTCAGGATGCTAGGATACCAGATGATACCATCATATAATAGAGATATACAGCACAAGACCAGTGTATTGATTGAGAAACATCAAAACAGGAGACAAAGTGGATGTCAAGTATTTTATTTGTAAATTTTTAATAAATTTGTTAGTGATAATATCCTAGAGAGCACAATTAGGTAAAATTACAGTTTGTATTGAAGATGGATTATTATCTAACTTATAAAACATAAATCAGCAAAGAGTATATCTGTAGAGTTGGTCAGGAGGAGCATGGGAGTTATTATAATGTGTCTGCAGTCAATCTGGCAATGATTTGGTTTTGACTTAGCTATCAACTCAAGCATATATTTAGAAATAAATGATCTTGATAACTATACATGAATGAACAGCCTGATGAAATAAAGTTGTCAAATATTGGCATTATTCCTCATTCATGAAAAGCTAGAAATGGCCTTTTTAATGAACGATATACGTTTGTTTGGAAAAACACAAGGTCTCTAAAGCCAAGTAAAGAGCATGAGGCTATTGGGTAAAACAAATATAAACAAAGAAGCAGGTCTAATTTAATTATTATGAATTAGAGGAAGTTTTCTCATTTTAAATGTTCAAGCTGTCTTTTCTCTTCTCCTTTGCCATTGTGGGGACATTTGACTTCCCTTCACCAATGCTCAGTGCCCACATATTTCTTTGTTTTTATTCATGCATTTTTTTCATTTATTTATCCATTCAACAAGTGGATATTGAGCCCTATTACATATCAGTTACTATCAGTGTTCTAAGTGTTAAGGGATTTGAAATGGCGCACAAAGGATCTCTGTCAGAACAGAGCTAAACAGGCCTTCTTGCTAAAACTAGAACATGCCAGAACCATTTCTATTTCAAAGCATTTACACTCATTGACATCTCTGCCTAAACAACTCTGTGCTCATATCTTCATATCTCATTTTCATTTTTCAGGTCTCTCCCCATATTATTTTTAGAAAATTCCAATGGATAAGGGTGCTGGAGCCCTCAGAACCATACAGCAG
>NW_007800345.1:0-1223 GCF_000696425.1 Galeopterus variegatus | reverse complement strand
GAGCATACCAGCTGGTAAGTGAGCAAAGAAAAGAAACTTGAATTTTAAAATTTTCTTGTGTCCCCCATAGTGAATTTTTGTGATAATATTTTCATTTAAAGAGTTTTTTTTTTTTAAATAAAGAACATTCTGATGGAGGAACATTCTGCAAAATACTTGACTAGCACTTCTCAAAACAGCCAAGGCCATCAAATATAAGGAAAGTCTGAGAAAGGGTCACAGCCAAGAAGAGACCAAGGTGACATGTTGACTGAGTGTAACGCAGTATTCTGGAGGGACTCCTGGAACAGTAAAAGGACATAGGGAGAAACAAAGGAAATCTGATGAAGTATTTAATTAATTTAATTAATAACATATTTGTATTAGTTAATTAATAATAATGTATCAGTATTGATTTTAATTAATAATAATGCATCTGTATTGATTCATTAATTGTGACAAGATGCTAAAAAGAGGAAACTGGGTGTGGGCTATGTGGAAACCCTCTGTACTCTCTTTGCACCTTTTCCATAAATCTAAATCTATCCCCCAATTTAAAAGTTTATGTAAACAAAATGAAAAATAAAATTTGTTATCTTTGTCTTTAAAAAAGTAAATCAGGGCTGGCCGCTTAGCTTGCTTGGGAGAGCGTGGTGCTGGTAACACCAAGATCATGGGTTCAGATCCCCCTACCAGCCAGCCAGCAACAACAACAAAAAAGCATAGATCACACAGCCAGGCAACATTATGCAGGAGTTTTTGAGGCAACACCAGGGGCAGGAAATCTTATCAGGGTCCACGTCCTCATAATGTGACAATGCTATGTGTGTTTGCAGGGGTGAATGGACGAGGGCTGGTGTATTCGTTTCCTGTGGCTGCTGTGACAAATGATCCTAAACTCAGTGGCTTAAAACAAAGATTTGTTAACTTGAAGTTTTGGAGGTTAGAAGTTCTACGAAGGTCTGCCAAACTAAAATCCAGGTGTCAGCAGGCCAGCCCTCCTTCTGGAGGTCCTAGGGAGAGTTTGTTTCCTTCTGTTTTCCACCTTCTACAGGCCACATGCATCCCCTGGCTTGTGGCCCCTTCCTCCATCTTCAAAGCCAGCAGCACAGCATCTTCAAATGTCTCTGACTCAGACCCTCTTGTCTCTCTCTTATGAAGACTCTTGTGATGACATTGGGCTCACCTGGATAATCCAAGATAATCTCCCCATCTCAATATCCTTGATCGTATCTGCAAAGTTC
>NW_007800344.1:0-1223 GCF_000696425.1 Galeopterus variegatus | reverse complement strand
AGCATATATATTGTTACAAATCATAATTATTCTTTATGTCCCTTGTCCAATCTCTCCCCATTCCCCTCTCACTCCCCTCCCCCCTCTAATTACCCTAGATTTCTTTTCTACTTTGGAAAGAATAATGGTTACTCTGTTGATTTGTTGCCTTCATGATCTTTCCAACTCTGAGAGGTGTGATCAGGTCCTCCAATATTATCATAGAGCAGATGTTTCTTCCGCCACTCTGAAATAGGCTTGTGGAGAGAGACATCCTCTTCTTTTCTTTACCTCTGTTGGTGATTCTCCTTGTGTCAATGCACCTCAGTGCATAAACATATCTTGTAAGGCTGGTATTATGGAGATGAATTACTTTTATTTTTACTTATCTAAGAAAGACTTATTTCTCCTTCATTTCTGAAAGGTAGCTTTGCTACATATAATATTCTTGTTTAGCAATTTTATTTCATTCAGTACATTGAATATATCACCCAATCTTTCCTGTACTTCAGGGTTTCCGCTGAGAAGTCTTCTGTTAGTCTGATGAGGATTCCCTTGTAAGTGACTTGATGTTTTCTCTTGCTGCTTTTAGAATTTTCTCTTTGTCTTTAACTTTGGATAGTTTGACTATAGTGTGTCTTGAAGATTTTCTATTTGGGTCAAATCTATTTGGGGACCTTCTGCTTTCAAGATTTGATTGTTCACATCTCTCCCAAAACTAGGGAAGTTTTCAGCTATTATTTTTTAAATAGGTTTCCAATATATTTTTTGTTTTTTCTCCTTCTGGAATGCCCATAATTTGTATAATTTGTTCACTTAATATTATCTCATAAATCTTGTAAGTTTTGTTTATTCTTTTTTCTTTTCATTTTGTCTTCCTGTGTTTTTAAAAACTGCTATCTGCAGGATCAGAGATTCTTATGCTTGTTCTACTCTTTTATTGAGACACTCAGATGTATTTTTTATTTCATTCAATGAATTTCTCAGTTCCAAGATTTCTGCTTGATTTTTTCAAATGGTAGCTATCTCTCTTGAATTTCTCATTCAGATTTTGAATTGTTTTTCTGATTTCATTTAACTGTTTGTCTGTATTATCTTGTATCTCAGTGAATTTCCTTAAGATCATTCATTTGAGTTCCTTTTCTAGCAAGTTGGAAATTTCTGATTTTTTAGGATCAGCTACTGGAGAATCTTGGTGCTTTTTTTTTTTTTTTTTTTTTTTTTTTTTTTTTTTTTTTTTTTTT
>NW_007800343.1:0-1223 GCF_000696425.1 Galeopterus variegatus | reverse complement strand
AAGTTGGGTAATTTGCATAAGCAGGAACAGCAGAGCTGTTGTTGGAATCAAGGTTTTTCCACCCAAAGAAAGATACCCTGTGAAGGTTAGGGCTTAATGAGCTATAGGACCCCAGTGAGGTTCACAGCCTCCCACAGCTGACGGGGGGTTTGCCATCTGCCCCTTCACATCCCACCTCTATCCTCATGGGCTTGTGGTCCTGAAAGGTCCTGTCAATTCCAGCATCCATTGGTTTCTGGGGAACCTGCTTTCTTTCTCCAGCCATTGACCTCGATCTGGCTCAGATACCACCTCTTCCATGAGGTCTGTCTTGATCTCTTTGTAAGAATGCTATTCCACAGGCCTCTGGTTAGCACTTTCCAGTACTGTGTCTATACCCCTGCCCTGCCCACTTCTCACTGGCATGCTGGTATTAGAGATGAGTGTCAAGCATCTGTCCCCTTGAAGGCAGGGCCAGCTCTGAGCCACCCTAGGAGAGCCAAGGTCAGGTAGTGAAATGTCTTTGAACTCTGGGAAGGGTCCATCAATGGGAGAAGCTGGTTGAGCTGAGAGCTAGAAGGAATGTGGGGAGGACCGCGGTGGACTGGAGAGTTCAAGCTCCGTCTACAGGGAGCGAGTTCAAGCTCCATCTACAGGGAGGAGCTGCTACTCAGCTCTGAATACCTGATGTTGTGAAGGTGCGTGTCTGGGGTGGCCAAATCTCATTTTTTTCAACAACAGTCAGAAATCCAGATGAATGTGTGTCTAATGTTTAATGAATGGCCATGATTTCATATTTTTCTAAACCCTGCACAAGTCAAACAAAATACGTCTGGGCCCATGTTACAGATGCTCATGGACTTGGGCCCCATATGCCTCCCGTGGTCATGGTTCTCAGCACCCAGTAGGTCTGTGAAGTGGGAGAAGGTAATGGAGATCTGCACTAGGCAGCCGCTGGCCAGGCCCTGGCTGCTCTGGGAAAGGCTTTCCTTGCCTTTCTTCCCCAGCCAAGCTCAGAAAGGGAATGGAGCTGTGGGCTGAGCTTTCCACCCTCGCCTGATTAGACTCCAAATTGGCTTCTTCTATGCATTCTCCAATGTTCCTCCTGCTGCTTCTCCCTGGAGCGAGGCAGGCAGGAGGCCATGCCTCTCTGGAAGGTCCTGGGACCCTGATGGAGGCTGCAGTGGGATGCCAGCACTGAGCCAGCCTGGGCTGGCAGGGGTTGCCAGCAGAAGCACTTCCAG
>NW_007800342.1:0-1223 GCF_000696425.1 Galeopterus variegatus | reverse complement strand
CAAGTGGCCGTTACTCACTGCAGAGGACACCAAAAGGGGACTGACAAGATTAAAGGAAACCAGCTGGCCAAACAGACAGCCAAGAAAGCAGCTGCCCAAACAGAGCCTGCTACAGACTGGAAGGAGAGTGCAAAGATCATGCTGGTGTCAGAGACAGCACAACTACTAAAGTACACAAAGGAAGACACACAATGGGCAGAAAAAGAAGGTGGAATTAAATCCTACAACAGATGGTGGAAGCTCCCAGACCACAGACTAATGATTCTTCAATGACTGGGCCACTGACTAGTCCTGGAGTACCACAAACTGACTCATTGGGGGAAAACACCCCTGGAGGCCATGCTGAGTCCCTACTATTTCATTCCAAGATTGGCTTCCCTTTCCGCCCAGATCAGCTCCTGATGAATGACCTATATTCAAAACAATGCAAAGCAAGGACCCCCGCCTGCCCCTGGAGTCCAGCCAGTCAGGATATCGCCCTTTGAAGACCTGGTAATAGACTTCACCGAAGTCAAGTCCTGCAGGGGCTACAAGTATTTGTTAGTAACATGTACATTCACTGAATGGACAGAGGTACTGCCCACGCATTCCAAGCAAACCTGGGAGGTCACGAAAGGCCTTTTAAGGGAACTTGTCCCAAAACATGGACTCCTTCTGACCACAGGGTCAGCCAATTGGCCAGCATTCATTGCAGAGGTCGTTTAAGGACTGGCCAAAATGCTGGGGTGGGGATATGACGGAAGCTTCACACAGCATACTGGCCACAGAGCTCAGGGAAAGAGGAACACATGAACCGGACCCTAAAGACTACTTTAGCCAAACTTTGCCAGGAGACAGGGCTACCCTGGGTAGATATGCTTCCCTTAGCCTTGTTGCAGGTCTGGTGTATGACGGGGCCAACAGAATTTCCCCTTTTGAGATCATGTATTGGAGACTACCCCTGCTTATAGCTAGACTGCAGGGGGATCCTCACCAGTTGGGGAAGATGGAAATATCTGAGTACTTGCAGTCACTGACCAGGACCTTCTGACAGATAACCAGGACAGTTTTAGAATGAGCTCCCATTCCTCTAGGAAACTGGGCACACCAGTTTCAACCCAGTGACATAGTATAGGTAAAAGACTGCAAAAATTCTACCTTAAAACCAACTTTGGCAGGTCCACACTAGTTGTGCCAACCAGCCCTATTACAGTTAAAGTTGCAGGTTCACTCCCCTGGATCCA
>NW_007800341.1:0-1223 GCF_000696425.1 Galeopterus variegatus | reverse complement strand
GTGGATGAACAAAGTGTCATGCTAGCCACCTCAAAGGAATTTATTACCAAGTTGGCACTTACTCAAAAGCATCACTCCTAGTGGCTGTGATAATGGCATTATTTAGGCCACTTGGAAATCCTGGTGGTATTCCACAAAGAAAACCACTGTGAAGATAAGCCCATTTGTATTAGTCTGTGGTTTATAACAGAAATATCTGAAACTGGATGATTTGCAAGGAAAACAAAATTTATTGCTTACAGTTTTAGAGGCTAGGAAGTCCACAGTGCAGGGAACCCATCTGATAAGGTGACCATACAGCAATGCAATGTGTCACGTGGTGAGAATGGTGAGCTGAGAGATTAACTTCTGACGTACTCTTCTTTTAAAGCCTTCAGAACCAAACCCATGACCACCATTTTTAATCCATTCACTTATTGTACAGTCCTACAATCTAATCACCTCTTCAAGGCTCACCTTTCAATCATCATAATAGTATTTCCCACCCTCTTAACATTTTCACGGTGGGGAACACGTCTCCAACACATTAAACTTTGGGGGGACACAATTCAATCCATAATACCATTCAATAGACTGTCCAGTGGAGAAGGACAGCAATATTACCTGAGGGGAGCCAAATAGGCTAGAGATATTTAAGAGAGCATTTCAAAAGTAATTTGCTTTTTTAAGGACTTTATCTGAACAGAGGCATATAATATTTTTCCTGTGGGACAATAAAATGGCAAAGACTTACCTCATTCTAAGAGTAAAAAGAACTTATGTTGAAAACTCCACTAACAGTTTCATGCTGGTGATAATTTATCTACATGCATTTCAATAAACATTTTATTTCCTAAGACTGAAATTATACATATGTATATATATTACAAGGCTACAGTAATCAAAACAGTATGGTACTGGCATAAAAACAGACATACAGACAAATGGAACAAAATAGAGGCCCCAGAAATAAACACACATATATAGTGAACTGATCTTTGACAAGCGTGCCCAGAATACACAATGAGGAAAGGACAGTTTTTCAGCAAATGGTGTTGAGAAAACTGGATATCCACATGCAAAGAACAAATTTGCACCCTTCTACTGTACACAAAAATCAAGTCAAAATGGGTTAAAGACTTAAATGTAAGACTTCAAACTGTGAAACTTCTGGAAGAAAACATAGAGGAAAAGCTTCACCAAGTTGGTCTTGGCAATGATTTCATGGATAACACCAAAAGCAC
>NW_007800340.1:0-1223 GCF_000696425.1 Galeopterus variegatus | reverse complement strand
GTTAATATTGAAGTTTTCTTCCCTTTATTTCATAGCATGTGATGGCCACTGAAAATCTTTTCATCTCTTGCAGTTGACGATGGCACAGAAAGATGATGCACTTCTCTATGGACTGGTGGATGCTGCTGTGCTCATGGGCTATGGGTTTTCAACTGGCTTGTGTGTTCCATCTGGGCGTGATGTCCTTGGGCTGCACCTCTGTCACCAAAAATGTTCTATAACTTACCAGGGAGAAATTGTGAATATAACAAGGCACCATTCTAGGCACAAGAGATATAATAGTTACAAAATAATGATCCCTGCCTTCAAAAAAGTTTTCTAGTGGGGATAGAGGGACAATATAACTCTTAATGTTTCACACACACACATACGACACACACATGAAATACATAAATATTGAAAAGGGCTACAAATAAGATAGAATAGATTAGTATGATAGAATACCTGTCTTGGGGAGATTGGGAAAATATCTTGGAAGATTACATTTGAGCTGAAACTTGGATGTTGGGAAGGAGATAGACAGGCAAAAGTCTGTGGGGAAGGAGAGGGGATTTTAAGCCAATAAACAGTATATACCAATGTCCTGTGGCAGGAAACAGCGTGTCATGTTTGAAGGAAACTGAATGGAGGATCTATGGAGGAGAAAAAAGGCACTTGAGATCAGAGAGAGAGAGAGAGAGAAAGAAAGAGAGAGAGAGGCCTGTTTATTAAGGCCTTCAGGGACTGGGTAGGAGAACTGGATTTTATTCTAAGAGTAACTACTATGATCTGAATGTTTCTGTCCCTCTAAAATTCATGTCTTGAAATCCTTCTCCCAAAGTGATGATTTTAAGAGGTGAGGCTTTGGGGAGGTGACTAGGGCATGAGGGCCATGCTCTCATGAATGGGATTAGTACTCTTATAAAAAAAAAAAGGCCCCTGGCCGGCCCGGTGGCACACTGCTACAGTGCACCGCTTGGGAAGCGCGGTGGTGCTCCCGCCGAGGGTTCGGATCCCACATACAGACCGGTTCCCACTCACTGGCTGAGCGAGGTGTGGGCGCAACACCGAGGGTTGCGATCCCGTGGCCGGTCCCAGTCCGGTTCCGGGCGTGACACTGAGGGTTGCGATCCGTGGCCGGTCACGAAAAAAGACAAAAAGGAAAAAAAAAAAAAGGCCCCCAAGAGCTGCCTTGCCTCTTTCTGCCATGTGAGGTTACAGTGAGAACAGTGAGAAGATGGCCT
>NW_007800339.1:0-1223 GCF_000696425.1 Galeopterus variegatus | reverse complement strand
TATACTAAGTTGTCAATAAAAGACAGCTATTGTTATTATTAAAATGTATATAGACAGAGGTACTCATGTGCAAGTGAGTGTTTTGCCTGAAGGGCCTCTATTCTTTAATGAAAGAACGAATTGTGACCTTTCACGTGGATGGAGCTTTCACTGAACCTCCACAAAAATCCACTCAGTTGAAGGGCCCAAAACGCCCACTTGCAAGTACTATTTAAACCATGTTTCTGTATAGGAGTTTATTGAAAAAACAAGTGTCAGCATTTTCTATGAGCAACACATATATGGTAAGAGAGGATTCTGCCACATTACAGAATAAACTGGAGTCCAGTAAGTTAGTTACTGGAGGCCTACAGAAATGAACAAGAATGTCCCTGTGATAAATGACTTCACAATCTTATAGAAGAAATGGGCAAGTAAGGAGGAAGTTAAAAACAGGGTGATAAGTGCTTTCATAGCAGTAATCACTGGATACTGTGGGAGCTCGGAGGAGGGACACCTAAGCTACCCTCAGAAGATGTGTGGGTGTATCTGTGTGTGCTTTTGCACCCTTTTGAGTGTAGTGAACAGCATCTAAATATAGGTGACAGTTAACCTCTAAATGTAAGATAAACTTTCCTGGGAGAGTATGAGGAATGAGAAAAAAAGTAGCTACAAGGTAGGAGTAAAATAAGCAATAACAGTGAGCTAGCTACAACTTGCCAGCTGTGTGACCTTGAGAAAGTTACCTAACCTCTCTGAGCTTCAGTTTTCTCATCTATACAATGGGAATGCCAGCTCCTCACAGCATTGTTGTGAGAATTAAATTACACAAAAATAGCTCAGTTGCCTTCACATTGGAAAATGCTTGATAAATAATAGCTGCTTTTATTATTGATGTAAATTACGCTAGGTTTCTCCCAGTCCTTAGAAAGGAATTAAAGAATCCCCCAAGACTCTCAAGGCTTTGGAACCATTTTGTGACAGCTCTCTTGTTCCTGCATCTCATCTGGTCTGAGACTTTCTCTTAGACCTTCAGTGATGGAATACTTATGTGGAATATACTATAAAGCATATGTACTTCACAGGGCCTGGTTTTCCAAAGTCTTGCAGTTTCAAATATTGACCTTGCAGAGGACTGGAAATTTTCCTCAGGCTATAAGTCTCTGGGTAAGATAAAGATTTATGGCACAGCAAGGTTGCTGGCTCAAAGACAGAGTAGTTACTGATTGCCATGTAAAGATACT
>NW_007800338.1:0-1223 GCF_000696425.1 Galeopterus variegatus | reverse complement strand
TGTAAATAAATGTACTTTTTGCAACCTTTTTATTAAAATGTATCATCACTTTTTATGTTTAGCTAAAAGTCATTGTGCCATACTTTAATTAAAGTACCATACTTTAATTAAAGCATAACTTATTTTTAAAAATTAGCTTATTTTTAGATATATAATTAACACTGCAGTAAGAATTAATATGCAATACATCTTTGAGCATTTAAAAATGGCTTAGGGCAAATTCCTAGAAACAGTATGGTTTGGTCAAGAGAATGTTCATTTTTAAAATCTTTTGTATACATTGCCAAATTGTCCATTAGAAAATTTGTATCAGTTTACATTCTCCATACGTGCAATCCAAAACTCCAAATACTATATATATATATATATAACATAAAAAAGATTCTCAAAGTTGGAGAGAAGAAGCATGCCACTTAGGGAACTTTGGAATCAAAAAATGGCATGCAGGATTTTCTTTTTGCTACCTTGCTCCCAGAATTGGAGCTGCAGGAACCAGCAACCTGGAAACACTGATAGGCACAGACAAGTCAACCTAAAATAAAAACACAACCACAGTCTGCTTGCTCTTGCCAAAGTACTAGGGAAGGGTCAGCACAGCAAGACAGAAAACTTTTAGAACAATAATTCCTGAATCCAGCCAAATATCACAAAAAATGTAGCTCCTTCCCACACCTGCTAGCAAAGGCTGAGTGGAAAGCCTGGACTTCCACCCTCACCAGCTGTAAAGAAGTTCTCCAGACCTCTCTGCTGATATAGTGGCAGAGGAAGGTGAGTGGGAGCCAGGATGTTCTGCTCTGTTTGTCAGTAATGAGGCCCCTGAGCCCGGGTGTCAGTAAAAACCATGTAGGAAGCCCATACTTCTGCCCCCGCTATCTCCTAGCCAGTGAGGGCCAGTGGGTAGCCGGATCTGTCATCCTAACCCAGCAGTAAAGGGAGGACCCCCAATTGTGTGTCAGTGGAGGCCAGGTAGGGAGCATGGACTTCGCCCTACCCTGGAGGTAATAAGGTAGTGCTGCCCTTCACTTTCCAGCATGGTATCCGAGGAACACATCTAAAACAGAATGTGAGATATATCCAGAGTCTCACAACATAATACGTAAAATAGCCAGGATACTGTTGGGCCTTTAAAAAACTAACACCACCTTAAAGTGACATTACAAGTGGATTAACGTGGCAGCCTAAGACGGCACCGGGAGAAAGCAGGGTGGGAGTGTCTGCGGGAA
>NW_007800337.1:0-1223 GCF_000696425.1 Galeopterus variegatus | reverse complement strand
TATCATCAGACAACTGGATAAGAAAAATGTGGTATATGTACACAATGGAATATTACTCTGCCATGAAAAAGAATGAGATATTGCCACTCACAGCAACATGGATAAACTTAGAGAAAATCATATTAAGTGAAATAAGCCAGGCATAGAAAGAGAAATAGCATATGTTCTCACTCATAAGTGGGAGCTAAAATAAACATGTAGATAAAAGAAAGAAAAAGATACAACAATCACAATAATACACTGAACTTTCAAAAGAAGTGAGGTTACTAGATTTGGGATAGGGGTGAGGGACGAAATGGTAAAAGGCCACAAATAATGATGACAGTGTATGATGTTGAATATAACAATTATTCTGATGTGAACATCACGTATTGCATGTGAGTATTGATATTCAATGCTGTACCCCACAGATATGTACAATCAACTATTTTATAATAAAAAAAATCACCAGTGAATGTCAAAAATAATCAAATACAAGCAATTTAAAGTTTCAAGCTAAATATCAAATATGTTAATACAAGTAATAGTAACTACATTTCTTCTTTAATAGGTGTTAATTTTAAAATCATATCTTATCTAAGTCCTGTGCTAGTATTTGTCTGTATCAACCCCAAAGTGTCATGGGTTAATCCCAATATATATGAAGGTGAGGTACTATATGAGTGAGATTCCTGGCTGTAAATGACAGTAACCACTTTCACTAACTAAGCAGAAAAGGAATTTTAAGGAAGTTTGCATCATGGAATAGAAAGGAACTCTTGGAAAACCAGGCTTAGGCAGGAAGGCCAAGATACTGAAACACTGTCAATTTAGGACATATGGTTTGGGACTCCCTGTGATCTCTGCTATTAGCTGGTGTGTTAGCTACTCCACCATATCTGCTAGTAATAATCTCAACTGGACCCTGCACTTTTTCTCTTACTCTTTCAAGGTTTGAAACTCTGAAAGGGAATGTCTGATTAGCTGACATTATGTCCTTTTACCCTACCTTCCAGAGACATGACAATTTCCTCACTCAGACGTTGTAGTGGGAGACAGAGCCTTGTTTCCAATCTATTTTGTTATCCCTGCCAAGTAGGAAGTCTGTTTCTAAGTTGGGGACATGTACATAGTTTGTTAGAGCCCTATCTCTGATATTCCCATGTAACACTGTGTTACAGTAGTACCAGGTTGATACAGACTGAGTTGGTTTTGCATTTTTAAATATTTTTTGTTTATATATA
>NW_007800336.1:0-1223 GCF_000696425.1 Galeopterus variegatus | reverse complement strand
TTTTTATGGTTTTTTAGTCTATTTTATCCAATATAAGAATAGCTACTCCTGCTCATTTTTGGTTTCCATTTGTATGGTATGTCTTTTTCCATCCCTTCACTTTTAGTCTGTGTGTGTCTTTACAGGCAAGGTGAGTCTCTTGAAGGCAGCATATAGTTGGGTCTAGCTTTGTAATCCAGTCCATCAGTCTGTGCCTTTTGAATGGCGAGTTTAATCCATTCACATTTAGGGTTGTTTTTGGCAGGTATTATCTTGCTCCTGGCATTTTGTCACTTTTTGTTTAGATGTTTTAAATGTGCTCTGTTTCTTTTCCCAGTCTTATGATTTGTCTTCAATGTTTGTTGGTTTTTTGAGGTGGTAAGATTTAGTTTCTTTTGGTTGCTCGTTTGCATTTTTGTTCTACCAGTGGGTTGTGTTCTTTCTTGTGTGTTCATGGTAGTGATCATCATTTTTCAGATTCCAGATGCAGAACTTCTTTGAGGATTTCATGTAGAGCTGGTCGTGTGGCTGTGAACTCCTAAAGTTTTTGTTTGTGTGGAACATATACTATTTTTCCATTATCTCTGAAGGATAGCCTTGCTGAAGGATAGTATTCTTGGATGGCAGTTTTTTTCTTTTAGTATTGTGAATATATCTTCCCATTTTCTTCTGGCCTGTAGAGTTCCTGTTGAGAAGTCTGCTGTTGGTCTGACAGGGGCTCCTCATAGGTGACTTGATGCTCTTCTCCTGCTTCTTCTAAGATTCTCTTTGTCTTTGAGCTTTGCCAGTCTGACTATAACGAGTCTTGGAGAGGATCTTTTTGGGTTGAATCTGTTTGGATCTTTGAGCCTCCTGAATCTGAAAGTCCGTGTCTCTTCTCAAACCTGGAAAGTTTTCCATTATTGTTTCATTGAATAGGTTCTCCATGACTTTTCCTTTCTCCTTCCTTTCTGGAACTCCCATGATTTGAAAGTTTATGTGCTTAAGGTTGTCTGCTAGCTCTCTTAGATTTTCTTCATTTTTTAAAATTCTTTTTTTTTTTTACTCTTCCTAGGTTATTTCTAAAAGTCTATCTTCAAGATCAGATATTCTTTCTTCTTCTTGCTGTAGCCTGCTGCTTAAGCTCTCAGTGGTGTTTTTAATCTTGTTGAGTCAGTATTCAAGTTCCATGAGTTTTACATTCTTTTAAGGGTATTAATCTCTTTGTAAATTTCCTCCTTCATAGCCTGGATTTTATGCTGTCT
>NW_007800335.1:0-1223 GCF_000696425.1 Galeopterus variegatus | reverse complement strand
TGATGTCCTTCAACCCCTCCACCCCATCGTGTTCCCCAATACCACCAGGCCACCCTGTCACTGGCCCCTGAATGCCGGGCACCCAAGCCTCGAGCTTCACCAACCTGGAAGGTGACCAATGAGGAAGAGGCTGATGAGGCTCTCTAACTCTCCCGACCGCTCCCATCCCGCGAGCCCAGCCGCCTGCCGCGCCCCCTGCTGTCCGGAGGCTGCCCCAGCCCCGTCGGGGCTCTGCTCCACTGCCCTGCCCTGCTTTGCTTCAGCTGCTGGGGCTCTGGCGGAGGCCGTCTCCTCGTGTGAACGAGCCGCATCTTTTCACGTGTTTCCAACTACTGCCTCTATGTCGGTAGTTCCCAGATCTAAACCCATAACCCAGTTGTCTCCCGAGCTCCAGATCAGGGTCTCCAGGTACCTCCTGGACATCTCCCCTTGTAGGTCCCACAAGCACCTTACACTCAACTGCTTCTCCTGGGATCCCAGCTTCGCTGTGGCCATAACCAAGGCCCACAGCATCCTGGTCTGTTCCCTTTCCATCATCTGCCAAGTCCTGCCTGTCTCCAATTCTGGCTGATTCTCTCAAATTCAAGTATTAAGATTCTCCCCTGTTAACTCTCTTTCCTTCCATGGCCACAGCCTTGGCTCAAGCCTTGACCATCTGCCAGATATATTACAGCAGCCATTTCCCAACTGGAAACCCAGGGTTGATCCTCTGTGCTGTTTTCCAAAGTGTGATCTTTCTACAACCTGAATCTGATGTCACCAAGTTGTTTTCAGGAGACCCCATAGCACAGGCATGGGAGTCTGTGAGCTGTTGTTCAAGGCACTGTCAGTCCCCTGCCCCTCCCCCAAAAGCATACTGGCTTCAAAATACAAAAAGAAATCTGAAAAACTGACAAATAAGTTGTAAAACTCCTTTCAAGTTTTTTATCAAAAAAAATTGTTACATAGATTCATCTTAAGATGTTTGATGTGATGTGGGGTGGCGCCTCCAACAGTGAAAGTGTCCAGGGCTGTGAAGGTCTTTAATCACCCTGTATTTAAGCCGTGGGATGCTTACAGCTTTTCAATGGTTCCTGGTTGTCCTCGAGACTAAACTCACACCCCTTAATGTGACTTTAAGGCCCTTCATCATGTGGCTCCTGGTTACTTCCTCAGCTTCATTTCTCACTAAACTTCCCTTCCCCCAATCCTACCCCAAGCCCCTGGCCCCCTGCCCCTACACA
>NW_007800334.1:0-1223 GCF_000696425.1 Galeopterus variegatus | reverse complement strand
GCCAGTGAGCGGCCGGTCTGTATGTGGGATCCAAACCCTCAGCGGGAGCGCCGCTGCGCTCTCAAGCGGTGCACTGTAGCAGTGAGCCACCGGGCTGGCCCTCGACTCCCAATTTTAACCCTATCAGCAACCAGGTCTCCTAAGCTTTGTGACTGTGGATTGGGAGGAATATGGCACCTGGAAAGAGTGTGGAGACAATATACTCTGTAAGATGCTGAAAAGAGAGAACTAATGAAAAAATATTTTCCCCTGTGAAGTGAGAGCCAGACGTGGAAAACCCTAAGATATGCATCACAATGAGAGGAATCCTAGAGGTAGATTGGCCTGAGAAAAGCCATTGCTGATCTCCAAGAATGTGAACAAAATGATTTGCTGTTATCCTGAACCACCGAATAGCTGCTTGGAACAACTGGTGACCTGAATTCTCTCTAGCTCTGAGGCATGAGAAATCTAGAAAATAGAAAGTCTTCATCAATGAGCATAAAGGGGATATAATAAACTTGATGACTGACATTCCACCCATACGCAGGACAAAGTTTTTGCCCCTCCCATTCCTCATAAGATTGTCAGCTGTTAAAGATCTCCAAAGTTGGGCCTAAATTTCAATGGTGGTGTATGAGTAGGAAAAGGAAAATAACCTACATGGGCCCATCAAGCAAAAAGAAGAAAACAGAAAAAAGCAATAGAACACTGACAGCATAGTGAGATGGAACTACTGTAAGACAGAGAGAATAACTTGAAGCAAAATAAATAAGAGCATTTAGGAAGATTCAATTATAGCACAAAATTATTTCTGAAATAGATAGGTATATAGTTTTATAACTATTTAAGTTTGTATCTAATATTTTATTTGAATTAAAAATATTTTTTTAAACAGCTCATTTAATAATGTTACTGAATGAGACCTAAATTAGGAATTTATTCAAATAAAAATTTGTAGGGCCGGCCCGGTGGCACACTGGAGAGTGCGCCGCTTGAGAGTGCGGTGGCGCTCCCGCCGAGGGTTCGGATCCCATGTGGAGACCGGTTCCTGCTCACTGGCTGAGCGCGGTGCGGGTGCAACACTGAGGGTTGCGATCCCGTTGCCGGTCAGTAAAAAAAAAAAAGACAAAAAAAAAAATTTGTAAAGCATACAGCAAGTATAATTACAGAAAGAGGAAGAAAAAAAAAAGTCAAAAGGCAAGAATTAAATGTCGGAAAAACATCCTCGAGCTGGAAAAAGA
>NW_007800333.1:0-1223 GCF_000696425.1 Galeopterus variegatus | reverse complement strand
CCTTGGATTCTCTTTTAATTCTCCCCCTTCCTCTTTGTCGACACCTGCCCACCCACAGGCATACGATCCTAATCTCTGGCTCCACAGTTTAGTTGTCACGTATTGTGTACAATTTCTGTCAGGGTTCTTCTTAACAAGATAGTTAATCTGATGAAATAACTTTTATTTATTTTCTTTTTTTTCTTTTGCTGTTTCTTTTTTTCTTTTTTTTTTTTTTTCGTTAAATTTTTATTTTGTCAATATACAATGTATATGATTATTATGGCCCATCACCAACACCTCCCTCCCTCCTCCCTCTCTCCCCTCCCCCCCAAGAATGTCCTTTCCGTTTGCTTGTTGTAAAATAACTTTTAATATCCATTTTTTTTCCATTTGTAAAACTAACACATGTCCATTATGGAAAATTTAGAAACTACAAAAAAAAAAAAAAACAAAAAACAATAAAAACTGAAATTTACATACTATTATAAAGACTCAGAGGTTAGACTACTTTACCAGAATTCTGGTGGCCCTGGGCAAATAATTTAATCTCTCTCAGATTCAGTGGATTATCTACAAAGAGGGCATAATAATAAGTCTTACCTCACATAGTCATGGTGGGAAATATTTAAAATAACTCATGTAAAGTGGATATAAGAATGTTTGGCATATAGAAAGAGCCCAGTTAATGTTCTTTATTATTTTCAGAGAAATTTTTCATATGCTAGTGGCAACATAAATATTTTCAGTCACAAGTCCGGAATCCTAGGCCTGTCTTTACTGCTTTGTAGCTGTGTAAACTTAAGCATACTTTTGATAATAACAATAATGATTTAAAAACAATAGTTATCCATTACAGAATACTTACTATGAGCCAAGCATTATTAACAAGCCTTTTACATATATTGTGACTAAATTAATCCTCCTAACAACCATAGGAGATAAATACTATAATTATTCCCATCATACAGATGAGGAACTTGAGGCACACAAAAGTTAATTACCAAAGATCACTAGCTTGTAAATGGTGAAGCCAGATTTTAAACCCAGACAGTTTGTCACCAGGGTCTGGGCTCTTACCCTCTGTATCATACTGCATTAATCTCCGTGAGCTTTGGATTCCTCCTTTAAGTTATAAGAATAAGGGCTGGCCCGGTGGCGCACTGGAGAGTGCGCCGCTTGAGAGCGCGGCGGCACTCCTGCCGAGGGTTCGGATCCCATGTGGAGACCGGTTCCCGCTCACT
>NW_007800332.1:0-1223 GCF_000696425.1 Galeopterus variegatus | reverse complement strand
TAAAGGATACTATTTAAAAGGCCAACAATACAAAGAGTTGGTGAGAATGAGAAGTAGCTGTAGGGTCTCACATGTTATTAGTAGGAATGTAAAATGGAACAATCATTAGAGGAAAAGCTTGGATGTTTCTCATAAGCTTAAAACTAAACTTACCACATGACCCAACAATTCCACCTATAGCATTTACCAACAAGAGATGAAAGCATAGCAACACAAAGATTTGCATATGAATATTTGTAGCAGCTTCATTCATAATAGCCAAAATCTTAAAACAATCCAAACGTCTATCAACATGCGAGAGGATAAACAAATGGCAGTATGTCTACTACCAGCAATGAAATGCTGCTCTACTATTTAAAAATAAAAAGGAGCAAACAACTGATTCACATAAGAACATGGATGAATCTCGTAAGTATTAACAGAGTGAGAAAAGCTAGACACAAGTGCTGTTTGATTCCACATATATGATATTCTAAAAAGGACAAATCTAATTTAGATTGACAAAAAAATAAATTAGTATTTGCCTGGGACTATATTATGGGTATGTTAACTGAGAAGAGGTATGAGGGAACTTTTGAGATGACGGAAATGTTCTATATCTTAATTGTGATGGTGGCTGTACAGGTGTGTACATTTGCCCAAAGGCATCAAACTATATATTGAAAATGAGTGTGTTTTACTGCATATAAGTTATATCTCCATAAAGTTGATTTTAAAAATCCATGCATTTGATAAACCAAAAAACAAAATACATAAATCCATCCCAAATATGACCACTTATCATCTCACGACACTTCCGCCATAGTCTAATCTATCATCTTCTACCTGGTGATAGAGCCCTCAACCAATTGCTGTACTTCCACTTCTGGGCCTTTAGTGCCTGATCTCTCATAGCTAAAGTAAGCCTAAAAAAAAAAAGTGCAACTAGTCAGGTTACTCCCTGGCTTAAAATCCTCCAATCACTTCCTCTAGGTTAGAACAAAATTTAGAGTTCTTACCTTGATATATCAAACTGGATTAGGATCAACTATGAGTCACAGAAAGACCCCAAAATACAGTGCTTTAAACAGAAGTTTATTTCTGTCTTATGTCAGTGAAGTCTAGAAACTATCAACCTGGGTCTAGTATTAGAAACCCAGATCCTCTTCTCCTGTTACTCCAATCTGCAAAACTTCCATTCCTAAGTCACCTCATGGTTTAAGATAGATGCTGGGGATCCAGCC
>NW_007800331.1:0-1223 GCF_000696425.1 Galeopterus variegatus | reverse complement strand
TTTTTTTTTTTTTTTTTTTTTTTTTTTTGGTATGTTTAGTATCTCTATGTGTTGATGTCTACTTATTTAGTTGAGCAGATGCTTCTTCTATTACTATTCATCCCTGAACTGGTTTGGTGACCCTCCTTGTGTCAGTTTGGTTCAGTGGTCAGAAGTCTGCCCGCACAGTGGCAGTGGCTTCTGTGGTTGCTGCTGTGGTAGCAGGTCTCCCTTGCAGTGATGGCAGTTGTGGAAATGGCTTTGACAGGCTGCCTGCATTGCTGCAGTGGCTCCAATGATGGCAGGCTGCTCGCATGATGATGGTGGTTGCCTGGCAGCACCTGTGCAGCAATGATGGTTCCAGCAGCTGCCCGCTTACCTGCGGTGTTCATAGTGGTGGCCCATGCAGCTATGGTGTCTGTAGCAGCAGTGGAGTTAACTTGCAGTGGTGGCAATGGTGGCAATGGCTGCAAATGACTCCCTGGCATCTGCAGTTGTCCTTGGCTGCAACAGGGTTACCTTGTGAGGTTGGCAGCAGTGCCGGCAATTGCAACTGCCTCCCTCATGTCTGCAGTGTCCTTGGCAGCAGCAGGGTTACTCAGGGGGGCAGCTGTGGGACTGATGGCTGCAACTGCCTCCTTTATATCTGTGGTGTTGCAACAGCAGCAAGGTTACTTCATGGGGGGCTGGTGCCACTGCCACTACTGCAAGTTAACCTTGCTGCTGCCAAGGACACTGCAGACATGAGGGAGGCAGTTGCAGCCACCAGTGCTGCTGCCACTGCCACAAGGTATTCTCCCTGCCACTGTGGACACTGCAGACATGAGGAAAGCATAGGTTAATTTTAAAAGAAGTGTAAAAGCCTTAAAATGGCATCCTCAAAACCCTCAATGTCACTCATTTCCATTGAGCTTTAATTGGCTCTCACTATGTGATTTTAGAGTATATTTAAATGTGTGCAGTTTTCCGTCCAGGAAAACATCATGATCTGTTTATAAAGGTAATGATCAAGTCAATTAACAATGCAGAAAGGGGTACTTTTAAATTTTTCGGGTGGATAGCAGGTGTACCAATAATATCACATCACTATTAACTTAGACACTTAGTGTGGTAATGAACTGACAGCTGTGAAATTTATAGTGCTAATCTGATTATACTCAAGTCAGAAGAGGAATGGGTTACATAAAGGAAAAGTCAACTTATCTAGCTCATTCAGAGACAATATCGTTTCATTTTGTGTGTGT
>NW_007800330.1:0-1223 GCF_000696425.1 Galeopterus variegatus | reverse complement strand
TAGTCTGGGGTAGGGCAGCCCTGCCCCTTGGAGCCCAGAAGTGAGAATCTAAAGTCCAGGACTGACTCCTGGCTGCACCTAGCCAGCTACGTGGCCCTGGTCATACCACCTAACAACTCGGTATCCATTCCTTCATCTAGAGGAAGGGCATTAGTATCTATCCTTTGATGCTAATCCTGATGTCATTCTTTTTGAAGATGAAATGACTTCTATGAAGAAATAATTATAAAATTAATGTATTATGAAAGTTCCTGTGTAATAGTTTTATTTCGTTTTATTTTTTGTACAGAATAAGCAAGATTATAGAAATGTTTTGCTTGCTGACATTAAGTGTTATTGTTCAATTAGGTGGGTGGTTTTAAAAAAGGGGCCATGAGATCTTTGTGACTCTTCTGAGCCAGAGCTGTTGTGCATGAAGAGCAAGGTAATGAGAAAGTGGTCCAAGAAGTAAGGGGTGGGGGGGAGTGAGAGACATGAGAGGCCACCACGAAAGGCCGTGATGAGAACATGGCATATACCAATGTTGCTTTGGCCATGATACACTACGAAAGAAGAGAAGTAAGTACAGTGCTCAATTATAAAAGTTATCAATTAAATTCAATCTAGAGTAGAAGTTTCTCTCCTAAATAAGATTTGAAGTGTGTACATTTTTAATAGTTCTGTATCCAAGACAAATACTATAAATATATTACTAAACTTGCCCTATGCTATAATTTTTATTCCATAGAATGAATGCATACTTTCTTATGCTTTGTATGCAAAATGCTTTGATTTGTCATCTTTGATACGTTAGGATTGCTGGCACCTTAAATGGATGCTTATTTCCATTTTTACTTTTAAATTATTGAATTAATTATTCTGTATTTCTATTTCTTTAGGAGCCTGGCAGTCATGAGATAATTCTAGCAGTATATTGATGTTGGCTTCTGGCTACTAACTTTAAGACTAATGTGATACTCCCTTCCCTTTGAATTAAGAAAGAGCTATCAGAGATGCTGAGGCCAAGATCCAGTTAATAATAGCCTGGAAACTATGGATCAACAATTTGTTCATCTCTAACCTAGAACTTCTACTTTATAGTCAATCTAATTCATCAATGATCACATGCTTTTTCTTTTTTTTAAAAAAATAGTGTCTTAGCTTGGGCTGCTATAATAAAATGCCATAAACAGAATGGCTTATAAACAACGGAAATTTATTTCTCACAGTCTGGAGGCTGCAAG
>NW_007800329.1:0-1223 GCF_000696425.1 Galeopterus variegatus | reverse complement strand
GCCTGCTAAACCTTGCCTCAGCTGGGTAGAGCTCCAGTTCAGCCTCTGCACCTGCTTCCTACTTTAGGGTTAGCCTTTGTTTACGTTCAAAGAGCTGCTGGTGAGATCTGTCAGGTGACACTTTTATGTGCCCCTCTGTCTTGTTCTACTAACAGGTGAACAACCTAAGTGAAATATGAGAAAGCCACTCGCTCCAAATCACAGAAGGAAGTTGAGCATGTGACTCCTACTGACAGGAGTGGGGCACGTTCCCATGATGTCAAGCTGGCCACCAGCACTGCCACAGAGCAACCCTCAAAGAGAACCTGCTGCCTCTCCCCTGATGTGTTGGAAAGAGCGAGGGGTACAGGTCACTCCACAGGCCAAACACCCAGCTCCATTCCAGAGGTATCCACCTCTGTTAACTTGAACCCTTTCCAGGAGGCCAAACTGTCTGTACTAAGGTAACGCTCAAGAAGAGGTCATGAAAAAATTAAACGCACTTTCCAGGCTGGAAACTTTGTGAATTACAGATCTCAGTACAGGTATACCCTTTGAATTCAAAAGCAGTAAAGCTTTTGGTATTAGAGAACAAGAAAATTACCACAGAGGAAAGGGAATTTGAATAATAGTTGGAAATCTGCCAGGGAGTATTTATGCCCATTAATGTGCTGGTATCAGGGTGGGGGGCATAAGTAGCAAAGAAAGTCGTCATGTAGAGATGTGACATAGTATCCAGCTCCAACCGAAAGAAAATTTCTTATGTTACATGGACTTGTGCACTATCAATATTTCTTGCAAGAAAGAAATAATGAAAGTTGGCATCACTACTTTTTAGGAACTGAATTTTGAGAATTTGCAAACATAGAAACTCTATGTTCTGAAATTGCCATGTCACTTTGCTTATGGAAGAAGGCAAGCAGCTCAGGGAGACTGAGCAAAGGACACAGGGAGCTGGAGACAGAGTAGGATCATGTGAGAAGAGACGTCTGGGTGGGGGCCAGGACTGTGAGACCCACACTTGGCTCTTCTAACAGGACCTGGAGGATAGAATTAACCCCAGACCTCATGGAATCTGAATGGCTCTCTACAGCTAGGACAAGAGGAGAGCAGGACAAGGGAGGCCTGGGCCAGCCTGGCTTGAGGGGATCTCAGGGTCCTCATGGCAGAGACAAATCTTACCCACACTTGAAAGTCTGAAGAGTCAGGAAAGCTTGCTGAGGTGAGGAAGAAGTCAAGGTCAT
>NW_007800328.1:0-1223 GCF_000696425.1 Galeopterus variegatus | reverse complement strand
GAAAAAATAGTTATTAGAGTTTCTCACAAGACAGTATGGTGGGACATTTAAAAAAAATTGTTTTGCTGTGAACAAGAATAGAGTTTATTCATTCAGCTCCAGTAATCTTCCAGCTATCATGCGTAATCAATTAAAAATAAAACCATAACTGCTTTGATAAAATTATCATGTAATGTTATCTCAATAATTATTGTCTTCTTTATGCATTTTTGGTACCTGTTTTTTTTTGCAAATTAATGAATATACATTGTGAACCTGGCACTCAAAACTGTTGTGAGATGGGTAAGGGAGTGTCACATTATTTTAGGTGATCTTGAACTCTTCCTGAACATTAAAATGCCTCGAAATTATTTAACTTTAAGTTTATGTTGAGCACACTACATGTATTCTCCAGGAGTTGAGATGAAAGAATACTTAACAAGGATTTAACAAATTTCCCAAATTGTAATGGGATCTATAACATTGGAATGGACTCTGGTGCTTGGTGATATTACTGGAATCTTGAAGAAACAGTGCAAGCGTTCTGGACAAGCAGAGTGACGTAGTAAAGGCAAGTATCTGGGGTTAAAGGCTGATCCTATCACAATAAAATGTTGTGCAAGCGGCAAAGGGAAGTAAGAAAACAAACAGTCCAGGAAGGTTAATAAATGCACAATCTGGATATTCCAGAAAATCTCAAATGCACAAGCACAGGATTTGTGCCTTTCTAGTAACCATGGACAAAGCTTGCATGACAGTAAATTGACCTGACACAGTTAGGCATCCCCAAGTACTCAGGCATCACCATTAGATATATAGCAAATAAAAGAAGATGGATGAGTTCATTGCTTCTTGGTATGGCAGGATACTCCTGAGAAGATGAAGTTTCCTTCTTAGTTTCAATATCACATGAGAGGGTCAGTGGTGTACTGAGAATAGCGAGAAGCTTGTCTGGGTTATTCAGTAACCAGTGCAGGGAAGCAAATGAAAAACAACACTCCACCTCTCAAAACAAACAAGCAAACAAAACCCAATAATATTAAAAATGTTTTTCTAGAGAGAAAAAGAGCAAGAAGCCCGAGTAAAATGTCCTTAAATATTTGATATAATTTTTAATTTCTGTGAATTCCAGATATAAAGTTAGACCCATTTGCATCAGAAAAGCACTTGAGAATACAGTACCAACAATACTATTTCAAATTGTCAAACATAGAATTGACTCTGATAGTTCCTTTCATAACAAT
>NW_007800327.1:0-1223 GCF_000696425.1 Galeopterus variegatus | reverse complement strand
TTTTGGTTACAACAGCTTTGTAGTATAATTTGAAGTCAGGCAGAATTATGCCTCTGGCTTTATCTTATTTATTTATTTATTTTTTGCTCAGGATTGCTTTAGCTACTCAGGATCTTTTATTTTTCCATATGAAATGTAAGATTGTTTTTTCCATTTCTGTGAAGAACGTCATTGGTATTTTGATTGGGATTGCATTGAATCTGTAGATTGCTTTGGGTAGTACAGACATTTTCACAATGTTAATTCTTCCAATCCAAGAGCATGGAATATCTTTCCATCTTATTGTGTCTTTTTTTAATTTCTTTCAGAAGTGGTTTGTAGTTCTCATTATAGAGGTCTTTCACCTCCTTGCTTAAATTGATCCCTTGGTATTTTTTTTTTTCATGACAATTATAAATGGGCTTACTTTCTTTCTCTTTCTGTTTATTCATTATTAGAGTATATAAATGCTACTGATTTGGAGGCATTTATTTTGTATCCTGCAACATTACTGAAGCTATTAACCTAAAGACTCTATCAATGCTCTTTTTAAAATATTTTTCAACCCGCATGCTGCATTGCTCCCCTACTATATTCTTTCCACATACACTGTATTTCTTCTTTATGATATTTATCTATAATGGCAATTGTGCATTTCAATTGTGATTTTTAAATTTTCATCCCAATGTATGCATGATGAATTCAGATGTTATCTCTTTGTATATTATTATGTATTATATATTTATTTTTCTGACATGCAATAGTTTTCTAACTAAAAGGATGAATAAATGAATGAATGATGAATGAACAAAAGAATAAATAAATGGATGAATAAACTTGAATACTTAGCAGCTAGGCCATGCATGTTTCTCTCTTTGACCCTGGATTCAGTTGACCACAAGTCTCAGATAATAAAAGTTAGAGCAAAAATTCTATTAAAAGTTAGAGTGGTCATTAGAAAAAATCCATGCTTTTGTTGATGTGATGTATGACATTTATTAATTTGCATGTGTTGAACTATTCCTGCATTCTTGGGATATATCCTACTTGATCATGGTGTATAATTTTTTTGATGTGTTGCTGTATTCTTATTCATAATACTTTGTTGAGGATTTTTGCAGCTATGTTCATCAGCGATATTGGCCTATATTTTCTTTTTTTGTTGTGTCTTTGTCTGATATTGGTATTAGAGTGATGCTGGACTCATAGAGAAAGTTTGGGAGAATGGCCTCTGTCTCAACTTT
>NW_007800326.1:0-1223 GCF_000696425.1 Galeopterus variegatus | reverse complement strand
TCTTAGCACAGATCACTTGTGAAAAACCTATTCACTGTGCCCACCTATGGAAGTCAGAGATAAAGGGACTGAGATGAAAACAAAACAAACATACTAATAAATACAAAAAAAATCATTAAAAAAGAAGAGAAAGAAAAGAAAAACATATCAAAAGAAAATAGAGTTAGCAGCCTAGAAATTTTAAAAAATCAGTCAACAGAGAAAACAAGCTCTAAGATTTATCATAAGGAAATAATTTTTTAAAAGGACTAAGACTTGTAGCGTGAAGATATTCGTTATGAGAATGAACATTAATTATGCTTTTGAAACATTGTTCACTAAAATATCCTATGGTAAACAAAGACTAAAAGACACATAAAATCAGAATATTTGCCCATAATAGGGCACAAACCAGTGTATTTTATAGGAAAAAAAAAAATCAGGTCCTAATATCAGAATAGTTGCTACAGCAACAAATGCTCCAGAAAACTAACTTAAAAATCAATAACACCTCTACTTATTTCCTCCCACCAAAAATGTCCTACTGTGCCTTCAAAGAGAAAGAGAAAAGGAAGAAATGGCAAAAGTTAAAACTAACAGTGTTGAGGTTTTCTTCTTTACCTCCAACACAACATGGCACTTGCCCTGCCTCAGACCACCATTTATTGTAACAGAAAAAAACAACAGATTCTGCAGCAGGGAACATACATAAAGAGCACTCAACATGCCTGGTCAAACTGTCCCATGATCCTAAAATTAGAGGGGTGTATGCGTTATAGCAGGGAAAGCCTTAGGTTCTTTAACAAAACCATCAGAATTATGCCAAAAAGATACCTAGAATCTCATCTCACTCATTCCCAGATGTTTTTTATACCTAGAACTTGCCATGCTGCTTATGAAACCATCGCCAGATCCAATCTTAGATCATCTTTGCGATGTTGGGGCTGGCACACAGCACACCACAGTTTTGCCTTAAAAGCAGTCTCTATGTTAGGCTATATACCAAGGAGGGCAGCTGGAGGGAGCCTGCAAGGCTGGAGAGGGATGTACTGCTTTCTGTTTCTGTCAGGGAGTCCCTAGCATTTCTCCTCCATCCCAGCACAGTTTATTTCAGTAGCAGCAGTTGACTCCCGCTTGGGTTTTCCAACATTCACAGAACCTTCCTCATACCCATCAAAGATCAGCATCAGCCGAGCAGCAAGTCTGCCTCAGAGGTCTGCATCCAACACAACAGGGCCTCTTCT
>NW_007800325.1:0-1223 GCF_000696425.1 Galeopterus variegatus | reverse complement strand
ATATTGCCTTAGCATAATAGGCTTCAACAATTATAAACCTTCTTCTGCTGAAGATCTCTGTGTCGGTGCTTGCACTTACTAATATAGTTATTCTGTTGCCAGAATGATCTTTCTACCACCCATATTAGATCATTAACCTCTTCAAAAGCTGCCAATGACTCTTCATAGTATAAAAAGACAAAACATGGTACAATGTCCTAAGACTCATATCTTGCCGAGTTGAGCATAGACACTGCAGCAGGATAGTTTGGGTATGATTTCCAGTGCCTACACTTGCTGGTTGCGTGACCTCGGATGTTGCATTAACCTCTCTGTGCCTTGGTTTTCTCATTTGTAGAATGAGAGTAACAGTAACACTTACACTTCTTATGTTGGTATACAGTTGTTATGAGGATCGCATAGAACGCTTAGAACAGTGCCTGGCACATCGTAGCACTAGAAAAGTGTTTTTTAGATGAACATTTGTATTCCACAATAATCTGGGTCAAAATCACATTTTATGTTTGTCTTCAACTATACTCCCCTCACTCTTCACATTTCAACCATACATAGTCCCCCAACTTGACTTAAATATCTTTTCCTCTTTTCATATGTATATTGAAATCCTGTACATCCTTCAAAATGCACCTTCCTAGAAGAATTTTTCCTGGATTAGTCCTACTTCAGCATGCCCATAGCTTATTGTTTCCTTCAGCATTATAACTCTTATTTCACTCCATACTGCCTTGCTCTTCGTTGTTTGGTTTTTACATATCTGTACTCACCCCAGACTGTAGACTCCTCAGGGAGTTATTCATGTTTGTAGTTCCCAGAACACTTGCCTAAAATAGGTGCTCAATAAGTGCTCAGAAGAGGATGAGAGAGGGAGGGAGTGTGCAGCCTGCCTTCCAGACCAATTCTGTGAAATACCCACTTTGTCCAAAGGCTGTATTTTAGAATTCATTGCATAATACGTGGCCTTTCAAGTTGTCTAAATGCAACATTGGGCACAATACCCTTTGTGTGATGAGTGGCAAAATGTGTTACTCTCCTTTATGTGTTCTTCTTCATGCCAAGCATCTAGGTTTTTTCAAATATGGCTGTATGAAAGGACAGTCACAGCCTTAGTGGACTGAAAGCTGTGATGCTAAATCCAAACACACAGTGCAGTCAGAACATTTGTCTTCTTGTTGATTTCTCATACAAATTATTTCTGGAGCATCTTCTGGATGCATCACAAGGAC
>NW_007800324.1:0-1223 GCF_000696425.1 Galeopterus variegatus | reverse complement strand
TTTTTTTTCATTTAGATAAAAATGAATCCTGACTGCCACAGTATTTCATTTGGCAGGATATCAGGTGATTTATATTTCAAATGTGATCTCATCATCAGTTCCATCTGTTGATACTAACTGAGCATCAGTAATGTTTGAAACTGTGACATGTAGAAAACATACCTAAAAATCAAAATCCCTGAATCTGGGAGACTCACATACCAATCAGAAAACTCAGTAAATATGCTGTTATCTTGCAAGTGCCGTGTATTCATTTTAAATCCTCACTGTTAATCTCCCCAACTCTCTCCCCTAACTCCAGGACTGGACCGAGGGAGAAGAAACTATAGGCAGCCGTGATAGGATGAGCTCAGTTAATGTCAGACTTTCCTAAAGAGGACTAGAATATTTGTTTATGCTGAGCCATATAGTGAAAACATAAGTGGCTGACAGGCTCTCATCTTAACCAGTTCTTGCAGAAGAGCTGTTTATAGACTCAAAGAGTCTTTTTCTCCTTCTTCTTTCACATTACTATTGAAAACTGAGAGCTGGAGAAACCAAGATGTCCAGGCAGTGTTGGCATGAAGATGTACTCTCAAGGCTGTGATTCTGAGTCCACAGCTCCTTTCTTAACCCAAATACTAGGCCCTGCTGACTTCCTTCCACATGCAGAGAGATCTGGATCAAGAAGAGGGTAGAGACTATCCCATCCTGTCATGGAAGGCTGTCTTCACGTAATCTACACCCCCACCCCAAGCAATCTCATACACTCATTCTCAACCCTCAAGACCCAATTCAAGTTGGTTCTCCTCAGTGGTGTTTTTCCTTGTCCTATCCAGGCAGGTTTAATGAAGCCTTCCCTCGGGCCAACTCTTTACCTCGAGTACTGCTATCATCATACTTTTTAAAACTAAAGCGCCTTTTTTATTTGAATGTCTGTCTCCTCTGCCAGATTATGAGTATGGGCAGTGCCTCACCTAGTGGTTATTCAGCTCTCCCTCAATCTTTATCATTCCCCTGCCAAGAAAGGAAGATTTAGATAAATAATGCTTCTCCAATATACATCTGTCCACGTCAACAAACGAATCTCTGACAGTAATGGGTCCTCAATAAATACGTTGTACTGTTTCTTTTACATCTTCTCTTCCATAGTTGAACCAAAAATGTTGTTACTACCTTGCTCAAGGGGAGAGTCAAATAGTTCTTCCAAATGAATTCTGTCTAGTGAGTAAAACAACAAAAAG
>NW_007800323.1:0-1223 GCF_000696425.1 Galeopterus variegatus | reverse complement strand
GGAGCGCCGCCGCACTTCCCAAGCGGCGCACTGTAGCAGTGCGCCACCGGGCTGGCCCCGAAAGAAAACACCTTTAACAGAGATATTTTCTAGTGGCCAGTGATGTTTAGAACCCTCTGGGGACTGCTTTCCCCCTCAGAAATTTAACCTGGCAAGAGAAAGGCAGAGTTTCAGGAATTTTCCTCTTTAAAGAAGTGTACTTTTTAAAAGCTGGTACTGCTGTCTCCACTTAGAGGCAGGGTAAGCACCCCTGGTATAAGTGAATTTTCTGGAAATTCATATTGGTCTGGAACTTAATGTCCAAAGATGTATTTTCAAATGTCAGTTGTTTAACGGATACTTCCAGTTCTGGGATAACAGCAAAATCTGGGCATGCCCTGGAAAGGGCTTAGATAATAGTGTTCTGTCAGAGGCTGAGAAGCACATTGACTAGACACAGCAGAGATCACAATCGCTGAAGAATTAGCTCCTGAGTGTATTCCATAGACACCAAAGTTATTTCATATTTTAACATATACTATACTGTCCTATTAAAATGCTCTAAATCCTGGACAAACATCCCTAGGACAGGGTTTATTTTTATTATTATTTTTATTGGAAGGAGGCGAGGAAGATAAGTATTTTAATTCCTAGGTTATTGGAAGGAAAAATTGAAGGCTACGTTAAAAAACTGAACGTTTTGAAGCAAATATAAAGTACAGCTTTGAACGTGGAGATATTAAAGTATTAGACAACACAAGCTATAATGATTGTTAACCAACCAGAAATTGTTCTCTTCTTCAAAAAATTAAAGTTACACATGCTTGTTAAAATATTTAGAAAAAAATGCTGTGTTTCAACTAAAAAGTAAATATCCACTCCACCTCTGATTTCTAAAAATTACCTAGAGTATGTCTCATTAAGACTTTGTTCTTTAATCCATTTTGCTGTGGCATATGCCTAAAATTTCCGTTCATTTCCAACAAAGTGTGTAAACTTGGGCTGGCCTGTGGCTCACTCAGGAGAGTGTGGTGCTGATAACACAAAGGCCACGGGTTCGGATCCCTATATAGGGATGGCCGGTTCCCTCACTGGCTGAGCGTGGTGCTGACAACACCAAGCCAAGGGTTAAGATCCCTTTACTGGTCATCTTTTTTAAAACAAACAAACAAACAAACAAACAAACAACAACAACAACAACAACAAAACCCAAAGTGTGTAAACTTTACAGCAGAATTTTGTTC
>NW_007800322.1:0-1223 GCF_000696425.1 Galeopterus variegatus | reverse complement strand
TTCTATGTCTGGACCTCTCTGAGCTAAGTCAGTTTTCATCTTCTTCCACATAGTCATTTTTGATTTAAAAATGCTCTCTACATTCACTTTCAGTATTTCCCATAGACATTAAATTAAGCTTAACAAAAGGAATATAGTGTAATGGTTAATGATTAATGATTAAAATCATGATCTTTAGATGCAAAGAGAATTAGGTTATAATCCCGGCTTCATCAATCACTAGATGTGACCTCAGGAAAGTCGTCTTACCTTCTTAGAAGCCTCAGGATCCTCATATACAACATGAACCATTCGAATTGCGTTTTAGGTTGTGGCAAGGATCTAATGGGCACTACGCTTGGCCCATGGCAAGCCCAGGATCAAAGGGGCTGGCGTTCTTCTTTCTTCATATTGTTATTCAGCCTCTGCCATGTCTTCCTTTCATAGCTAGTTTCTCTAGGGGAGGGGTGGACAAACTTTTTCTGTGGAGATTTAGATAGTAAATATTTTAGGTTTCATGGACCATACAGTCTCTGATTAAACTGCTCAACTCTGTCATTGTAGCATAAAGATATTTGTAGATAACATGTGAGTGGGCATTCCATGTTTCAATAAAACTTTATTTACAAAAGCAGGCTGTAGGCAGGTCGTAGTTTGCCAAACCCTAAGACTTCACTTTTAGTTCCTATTTAATTGCTTTGGAATCTCTGAGTTCCTGGCTTCCATGCTCCTGACCTTTGGCCTGAAGGGGAGGCAGGAACCCTTGCTACCACTATCATGTAATTTTTGGTTTTGCCAGATGAATCTCTGTACTATGTGTGGGAAACTCTGCAGGCAGTCCAGGAAGAACGACTCCAGTCATTCAGGAACTTCTTTGGAAATGTCTTGACGGTGATAAACTAGTTTGTGGAAAGAGGACAGAAAACTTGCCCAATCAGTTGAAATGATGAAGATAAGGTCCTGCAGCAAATGCCACATTAGAAGAGGTTCTAACAAAGAGCAATTTGTGAAGAGGAAGGAATCAAATGTAGCTTGCTGGGTTTCCTGGCTGGCTCTAAATTCTGTCTATTAATTAGGATTGCATTTGGCTGCTTGTAACTAAAATCTGACTACAGTGACTGAATCAAACAGAGGTATAATATTGGTAACCTAATGGGGACTGTGGATGCAGCAGCCCAGGGGATAGCTGGTCGAAGTTTCAAAGATGGTGGCTCCTGCTAGATTTTCATCTTGTGATCCTTAAA
>NW_007800321.1:0-1223 GCF_000696425.1 Galeopterus variegatus | reverse complement strand
AAATCAAATGTATTTGAATATATACAATTTACTTTTTAAAATCTCTTCATCATGACTAAATTCAATCTGGTATTCTGGATTAGATCTTGAAACAGAAAAAGGACATTTGTGGAAAAATTGATGAAATATAAATGAAGTTTAGAATTTAAAGTACGATGAGTTTTGACAAATGTACTGTGGTAATTTAAGTGTTTACTTCAGGGAAAACTGGGTGAGGGGTGTATTGTTTTTATATTTAATTTTTTCGTAAATATAAAATTACTCCAAATTAAATCTTTATTTTTAAAAAAATTCCTTTACTCTCCAGGTCCAGAAGAAACCAGGCAATTGGAGTCCTTTGTAGCTATTCAAGAAAACAGCTAAAATAAGTCATTGCTTTGTATACACTAAAAGTCTTTGGAGAAAAGACAGCAACCAGCAGCTCTTCAGACAGGCTCTTCTGAGAAAGACAGATTTAACCTGCTCTTAAATCTCATGTATACAATTTATTGTGTTCTCTGTTTTACTAAATAAATCTACTTTCTTCTAGTAATGGAGACTGTGACAATTTCTTTTTAATGTTCGAAAATTCTTCAGGGACAAAATAAATTCAGTAATCCAGAGGGATGGAGCCTAGTCCTCAGGTGCTATTCATGAATGTGAGTTCTCACTGCTCTCTCATGCCCACCAACAGACTCTCAGCCATAGCTAGTATAACACAAAGACCAGATTTATTTGTTATATGATACATGTAAATGAGTTAAAGTCTCCTTTAATTCACAAAGAGGCTTAATTTTATTCCAAAAACAATAACCAACTAAATACATTTCACAAGGGAAAAAAACAAAAACACTGAGGGACTTTTGGATGAAAATGGTATAATGAGTTCATACTTTGAAAACTGTCTTAGTTCCAGAAATATACAAATAACAGAAAAATAATATTAAAAAAGGAAATCAAACAATTTAACAGTTAAACATCATAATGGTCTAGAAATAGACTGTAAAGCAAAATGATCATTGGGGACTGAATCCACAGAATGTCTGGGCTCTGGGACACAAGTTGGCAGTGAGAACAAAGGAAACTAAAAGAGCTCCATGTAAAACCAGTGTCAAGCTCATTTTCTTGAAGCCAAGGTCTGGGTTTGGCTGCATCTAATCCTGGGGCTTAAAAATAAACAAACATCATCATCATCATCATCTTGCAGAGCACTACCTGGGATTACTGTCCTGTGAAGGTAGAAA
>NW_007800320.1:0-1223 GCF_000696425.1 Galeopterus variegatus | reverse complement strand
CGGGCGGGAGTGCCGCCACGCTTCCCAAGCGGCGCACTATCCAGTGTGCCACCGGGCCGGCCCAATAAACACATTTTTAGTAATATACTTTATCATTGTTTTCCAAATATTAAAACATAAGTATGGAAATCAGTTTGCATCTAAATAATAATTATTTATCTTATGGAAACTTGAAATTTATCTCTGGATTAGGGATTAATACAAAAAACATAATGGTCTGCTTCAACAAATTTTATTTTATGTAAAATTTTTTTTATTTCAGTGATCAGAATGTATTTATGAATATGAAAAGAGAAAATTAATACAATAATACATGAATTTGAGAAAATCACTTCAAATGTAGCATAGACAATAAAAATGAAATACATAAAATCTGAAAGAGCAGTTAAGAGCTCATGGAAGATAAAATGGAGAGATTCTCATATTTATGACTAATCCGCATTCAAAGAAGACAATTGCAAAAAGGACAAGGCAACATTCAAAGATATTGGATGAAAAAAAAGCAACATTCTAAGATATTGGATGAAAAAAATTCCAGAATTGAAGAAATGAATGCTCAGCTGGAACAGACATAAGTATTGGGCAAAATAAAATAACACATAAAAATTAACAATTTGTACTTCCATAGTGAAACCACGTAATACAAAATCAGAGAAAAACTTAAAAGCAATCAGAGAGAAAAATTGGACTATCTACAAAGGAGAGATATCAATTCACGACTTTGTGTTAAAAGAATGGAGGTCTTGAAATGTTGCAATATCTTCAAAATGCTGAAGAAAAAGACAGCCAAGACTACATATACCAGATTGAAATATTCACTAGTAAGTGAAAAATAAAGACATTTTCAGTTAGAGAAGGGCACTGAAAGTCTGTGGCTGAGATAAGAAATAACCTTTGAATTGAAAATGCAGGTGTCTGTAGGAGGAAGTTTTGCAAAGAGGAGCTGACGTGCTCTCACTTCCCAGCTCCTAGCGCACTGCCCTGAACGTGGTGGATGTTTAATAATTACCTGTTCAGTGGAGAAATTTGAAAAGATCTAAAACTTAGCGCTACTTGATACCATGGGAATAAACAAGATGCCTAGCGCAGTGGTCTGCAAATTGAGGTACACATATTCTAAAAATACCCAAATCTTTTCCAAGAGAGTCACAGAAGAGATAGCATTAAGAGGATCAAATTCCAGAATGTTGACTTCCAAATAAATTCTTCCATAAAAGGGATTC
>NW_007800319.1:0-1223 GCF_000696425.1 Galeopterus variegatus | reverse complement strand
GACAAACTGTCTTCCAAAGTCACTGTGCCATTGTTTATTCTCGCTAGCAATGAATGAGACTTTCTGTTGCTCCACACCCTCACCAGTAGTTGGGGTTTTCCATACTTTGTGTTTTCACCATTCTAGTAGTTTCTCAGTGCTGTAGTATCTCATCTCATTGCTGTTGACACTTAAAATTCCCTAAAGATATATGACGTTGAGCATCTTTTCATGTGCCTATTTGCCATCTGTGGTGAGGCATCCCGATTTTGTGCCAATTTTTAAATTGAATTGTTTGCTTATTATTGAGCTTTAAGAGTTCGAGTATAACTTAGATACTAATTGCTTATCGGATATGTGTTTTGAAAATATTTTCTCCCGATCTGTGGCTTGTCTTTTTATACTATTCACAGTCTCTTTTACAGAACAAAATTTTTAATTTTAATGAAGCCTGGCATCAATTTTTCCTTTCATGGACTGTGCTTCAGTGTAATAGCTAAGAAGTCATAGACAAACACAGGTCACATAGCTTTTCTCCTATTTTGCATTTTATGAATTTTATACAGTCGTCCCCGTTTATTTGCCGTTTTGCTTTCTGCAGTTTCAGTTACATACCGTCCACCTTGGTTCAAAAATATTAAATGAAAATTTCCAGAAATAAACAATTCATAAGTTTTAAATTGTGTATTCCTCTGAGTAGCGTGATGAAATTCACGTCATTCCACTTTGTCTTGCCCTGAACTTAGTCATCCCTTTGTCCAGTGTCTCCATGCTGCATCTGCTACCCACCCATCCGTCACTTGTAGTCTTCTTGGTTATAACGTCGACTATGAAGGTATTGTAGCACCTGTGTTAAAGTAACTTTTATTTTACTTAGTAATGGCCCCAAAGTGCAAGACTAGTGATTCTGGCAGTATGCCAAAGAAAAGCCGTAAAGTGCTTCTTTTAAGTGAAAAGATGAACGTTCTCAACATAGTAAGGAAAGAGGGAAAAAAAAAAAAAAGTTTGCTGAGATTGCTAAGATGTATGGTAAGAATGAATCTTCTATTGGTAGAACTGTGGACAAGGAAAAAGAAATCTGTGCTAGTTTTGCTGTGACACCTCAGACTGCCAAAGTTATGGCCACAGTGTGTGTTAAGTACCGATTTAGGATGGAAAAGGCATTAAATTTGTGGATAGAAAATGTATTCTATTGATGACAATAGGGTTTGGCACTACCTGTGGTCTCAGGCAGCCAGTGGGGG
>NW_007800318.1:0-1223 GCF_000696425.1 Galeopterus variegatus | reverse complement strand
ATCTCAGCAATTGAAGATTTCTCCAGAAGCACCATGTTCCTCCTGATCTTCAATGTTGCTCCCCTTCTGCCACTGATCAGCAAGCCCTTTGTGCTCTCAAAGACACTTCAGGTACCATGGGATCTACCAAGTCATGGTTTCAGTCAAGTAGAAGAGCCACTCGCTACAGCCTGGACCAGCAGTGGGGTCTTCTTTGTTCTAGATTGTACTCAACACTGGAACTTTAGTGAATTAGGTGGTAAATGGGATGCATGATGGATTCAAAAGTGGACTATGATGCTTCCATTGTCTGAAAGGCCCACCCTCACTTGTGCCTTACTGTAGAAGATGCAGGTGTGACAATTCTTCTTTAACACAGGCTTTGTTATCATGATAAGGAGACAAAACCCTCCACGTGGACATCAAGTGAAGCCAGGTCTTGATCATTGACATGTATACTCCTTTTTTTTTTTTTATTGCATCACTTAGAGTACCAACAGAAAATAAAACATTCATTCAGAATGAGGATTACTAAAAAAGAGTTAATGTTCCATTAACTCTTGTGTTCCTTCTGAAACTCCCTTGGTCATCTCCTTTCTTCAGTTGGGGTAAAACATGGATGAGGTTGATCCTCTGCTTTCAAACACAAGCACAGTGAGCTCGACAGATAGAGAAACAGTAGCTGGTCCAGATGACAAATGTGTGTGTGATCAGCAGCCAACTCATGGTGTGAACTGGGATACTAGTGAGATCTGGACAGAAAAATTCCTCATAGTTCCCCCTTTGGAAACTGAGGCATGGTTGCTTCTTGCAAACCCACAGCAAAGCCCCTTCTAGCCAAGCTTACCCAGCCTAATGATTGACCTGCTTTGTTTCTCTGTAGATTTCTCACTTTCTAGTCCTTCACACTCACATTTTGGCAGTTGTATCTCCCAATTTAGTTAATTATTTATATTCCTTGCCTTAGGCTGTGCTTTCTACAGGATTTTAGCAAAGAGAAGGACTATCTACAAAGCTGTGGGTAGGATGTAGGAGATGTTCAAGAAATAGTTCCTAGGCTAGCAGTAGTAGAGCTGTTATCTTGTTTCTCACTTAGTCCGTACCTGGTAAAAAGGGGAGTTAGGTTAAAGAAAAGGTGAGTAGATATTCATATCGTATAGCTGGGCATGGAAGGGCAGCTATCTTTAATCCTGGACCTGGCCATCCTAAAACTACCTTTCAGGTTGGTTGTTAGGGGAATAAAT
>NW_007800317.1:0-1223 GCF_000696425.1 Galeopterus variegatus | reverse complement strand
CACTCTCCCGAGTGAGCCATGGGCCGGCCCTTACAAAGAGGTTTAAAACAGGACTAAACAATTCTCTAGACAAAAGAAAAGCATACCACAAGAGAATGACAGTGAAGCTATAATAGTCACTTCACATTTGCATCATGATAGGGATACAAAAGGCCAGCGCCTTGTCTGGGGTCTCTCCTGGGACCCTAAGGATTCCATCCTGGCCACACCCCCAAGTGATAGCCTGACTGACCAGGAGCGAGGTACTGGAGAACGAACGCCATATGGACTGCAGGGCTGCCTTGCATGAGACCTGTCTGAGAAGATCTCACACACACCAAACACTCCCACATGCTTCCCTCAATTTCCTATTACCTGCTTTCCCAGCATGAGGTCCTCGGAATCTTTCTTTAGACTACTTGTTGTTGCACTTAAGCCCCTTGGCAACAAATCCTATAAACGCACTGCTAGTACATTTAACAGGGCTAGACATGGTAGGGGGAGGGTAAAAGAGGTTGATGAACCATCCCTGCCAACAGAGAGTTCATGGTGTATGCAGGGAGCTGGGCAGGCACGTGGGGAAGAACAGAAACCAGGGCTAGTGGGTGGTGCATGACTATGCACCTGGGCAAACAAGGGCCCAGATAAAAAATGCTGTGGTGGTCTGAGGAACAGGAGAGTTTTGGAAGGCTCCCACGTGCCATTTATTCAAGAAATAAGTATTATTTTTAGAATACAAAAATGTGTCTGATATGTGAGGCAAGTGTAAGGAATAAGGAGTAAAGAATGTGGGCTCTGGAGTCAGATGGCCTGGGTTTAATTCCTGGTCTGGCCACTCCCTGCCATGTGACTCAGAGCAAATGGCTTAAATTCTCTGGGTCTTAGCTTCCTCATCTACAAAATGGAGATAAGAGAATGTGGCCAGGTGTCAGTTAATGTGTGCAGAAGTCTTATGTGTGGCCCATGATTGTTAGCTATTCATATTTCAGGATTTGGTGATAACGTCTAAATATACCATTGATGATTTTATAGACTCGCTATATTCCTGTATGATGCAACCACTGAAATATCTTGTTTTAAATTGTCCTGATAATGTTCAGTTATATACAAATACTCAGAGTGGGGGAAAAGTACACTGTTTAGGAAAAAGGCTTTAGAGTAATATGGCCTTAACAAGTGGTTCAACGGGATCTAATACAGTTGTCCCTCAGTATCTGTGGGGTATTGGTTCCAGGACCTGCTGT
>NW_007800316.1:0-1224 GCF_000696425.1 Galeopterus variegatus | reverse complement strand
AATGAAAGCAAACATGCTAAAATCTGAGCCGTGGAAAAAATAAAGTTCTTCAGGGCCATCAGGAGCACAGGCACTGGTGACACCTGTAGGCATGTGCACATTCAGTGTCTGATCAGGCTGTGGCCTGACCTTGTCTGCTTGGTGTCATGCTCCTCTCTCCATGCAATGGGAGAAAACTCCAATCACTGCAGTATCGTCTCTCCAGCTGAGCTTCTCTGCTCAGCCCTTCAGGCAGCCCCTGAAGATAGATCAAAGTTGACACGCAAAATGAAGGTGTTCACTGCCTCTACAAGGAGCTGAGTTCTTGAGGAAGGGAACCGTGACCCTGTAGCTTTCAAGGGCATCAACAACCCTCACTTTCAAGCCAGAAGACTTAACAGGACACCATGCTTCCTTCTCACTATTGAAAAATCTGGAAGTTATTTACCTACACTATTTTAAAGCAACCGTTATTCCTTTAGTCAGAAGAGTTGGGGAACCAGAATTATTATTTATTGATCCATTTTTCTACTGATTTATGGAGGTGTTTTCTTCTTTTACACCATCATCACATCTTCTGTGACTCTGCAGCCTCCCTCTTACGAGGATCCTTGATTAGATTGGGTCAACCCAAATACTCCAGGGTAATCTCCCCATCTCAAAGTCGCCTGATTAGAGACCTTAATTTCCCTTTGCCACGTAACCTAACATATCCATGGATTCTGGGAATTAGGATGTGGACATCTTGTGGGGTGGGGGCATTACTCTGCCTACCATACCACCCAACACAATTTCTTTACTCCCTGGGAACACGATAATAATAATGTATGATACTATTATATAAAATTTCATTATAACTGGTATAATATATGATCATCATAATAATTATATAGTATTTATTATGCACTAGATACTGTTCTAAGCACATAACATCTAACAACACATTTAATTCTCATAACAACCCAATTACTATTTCATTTTAGAGCTGAGAAAACTGAAGCACAGAGGTAAAGTAATTTGTCCAAGCTCACACCACCATATAAGTGATGGGCAGGGTTCATAACCACTAATGCTATACTACTTCAGAAAAGGAGTCAAACTCTCTAAGTAATTCATGAGATCTCTCTAGCTTTCCTTTGCTGAAGTATTTACTTTCAGAGGGGAAAATGAGGGAAATAAGCCTGAGTCTCCGGTTTTCTATGAAACAAAGCCCCTGTGCAGCCGAGAGCCATCAACCCCTTGTTA
>NW_007800315.1:0-1224 GCF_000696425.1 Galeopterus variegatus | reverse complement strand
CCCGGCCCTCCCTTCACACGGCCGCCCGTGTTCTTTTCCCATCTTTAAAGCGACAGGTCGGAACGTTGAGATTTGGCTGCTGCTCGTCAGTCGCAAACAGTTTGCCACTCAGCAGCAGCCCAAGCACTCATGTCACTCCCTCCCTAAACCTTTGGGTATCACCTGTCGCCCTCCCCATCTGGACTTGAAACTCCCACCCCCTCCCGGAACCTTTCCCGCCTCAGGCCTTCGCACAAGCTGTTCCCTGGATCTCCAGCCTCTCCCTTGGCCAGTTCCTTCAGGTCTCAGCATCAATGGTGCTTTCTTAGAGGGGCCCTCCCTGCACCCTCATCTGAACGAGGTCCCACTGCTGTTCTCTCTTAGGGCACCCTGTGGGTTTCCATCATACGTATATCCAAAACCATAACTTTGTAAGTTTATTTGTTTCATATCTCTCCCACTAGAGAGGTTCAGAGCCTGCAGTATGGACTTCGACGGGGCAAAGCTGGTGCACAGGGTGTGGTGAGCAGGCCATGTTCTGTTCCCCCACCAGGTCTTTAGTGGACAGCCCCATTTCACTTAAGTCCTGCCAGTCAATGCTTGTGGGGCCTGGGCCACCTTGCCTCTTCCTGCTTGTTTTCCACGGGAGCCCTAGAGATGGCCCTGCCTGTTTCGCTTTCAGTTTCCCTTGCACACAGGTTTGGTGTTTCACGGAAGAGGGAACGCGTCACCTCTCCTGGAGGTTAACCCCATACGAGCCTTGCATACTGAGAAAATATGTTTCTCAATATTTTGCAAGCTGTCCACCTTTACAAGATCATGCCTTTTCATCGAACCCCTGTGGGGAGGTGTCTCCACCTGAAAAGGTAGAGCTTTGGAGAGCTCTGAGCCAAGTAGCTCACTTGGCTGGCTCTTCACAGTAGGAATCACAGTGACTCCCCACTGTGCTGCCTGGGGGCCGGTTAGCTTCACACAAGGGAAAACCCCAACTCCTTCTGCCTGCTGTGGCCCCTGGCAGCCCTTGGTCCCAAGAGAGCCTAAGAGAGAGGACATGAATAAGTCATCCCCGTCCAAACCTCCACTCCTGGAGTGTGTGTAGGAGAAAGCAGGGTGCTGTGTCCCCCTTTTCTATAAAAGACAGCACCTGTTCAAAGATCTGAGACCCAGACGGCAACCACTTACCAAGACTCAGCGCCAAGCTGTCTGCGTAGCCCACCCAGAGGAAGCAGGTATCTGAGGGCTGTA
>NW_007800314.1:0-1224 GCF_000696425.1 Galeopterus variegatus | reverse complement strand
TCATTAGGAAACGGTCTGCAAATAGGCTTCCCCAAACTCCCTCCAATCCATACTTCTTGTGCAACATTCACATACAAGTGGAGTTTTATTGCCTTAAACATGACTAATTTTAGTATTTCTGGAGAATAATTTTTTACGAACTTTCTTGTTCATTATAGATTTAGGGCTGGGTCTGGAGCTCACAGACCATCGAGCCCATTCACAAACCCTTCACACACAGGTCTATGAGTTAGGTAACAGGCAAAAGTTCCATAGGGCCTTGGTTGAGGAAGGAATAGTCTTTATTCAGCACACACACATCTAATACCTAGGCAGTCCAAAGAGAACCTCAGAAACTCAACTGCTACTGGCAAAGTCCACTGGAAAAACTGAGTAGCTGCAGAGTAAAGATGCTCTATTTTTAGAAGTGAGTTCTGCTGGCCAGCTCTGCTTTACAAACTGAAGAACACACAATAGCAGCAAACAAAAAAATTACATGGGTGCACATGTGCACTAACTCCACCCACACACAACTTGTTTACAAATAATTGTGCTGCACCACCCCCAACCAGACCTGAGTCAAGGGAGCCCGACCAAACTGTTCTAGCTTCCCCACATTCATCATACAACTTGTGTGTTTTTTATAGAGCCTTGTAGTATTGAAAGCCGTGTTTCTACCATTACTTTAAAGAAAATTGACAGCACATGCTGATCGTGTTTCCATATCCTGAATTTCCTTTTTCACTACAAAAAATATAAAGAGTTATTAAATATGAGGCTGTGAAGAGCAAGAACAGAATACACAGGTGTCTCATACCCATGGGAAGTTGTCCTTTTCCTCCTTCATGTGAAGAAAGGTCAGGACTGTTCATGCACAAAGAACAACTCATACACTCTACATGTATCTGAGGCTCAGCTGGTGATGTGTGAATTGAAACTAAATCAAGTCCACTTTGACCAGATCCCAGCATTGTCCTAGTATTTGACACATCGGGAGCTCATCAAAGTTCACATGTTCCATTTACCTGTTAGTCCTCTGATGGATGAGGTAGGATAAAGTCGCTGAGTTAGGTCAAAGATGTGTGAATTCTGAGACTCTGAGTCTGCTCTGTGCCCTGCCTGTGCATCTCTGCAGATTCTCAGAGAGGTGTTTGTGAGGACTCTCTTCCCTGTGTGTCTAAAGGAGCCTGCAGAGTCTCAGGGAGTATTGTGAGTAAACATGATCAGAGACCCATCCATCCAGTC
>NW_007800313.1:0-1224 GCF_000696425.1 Galeopterus variegatus | reverse complement strand
CCAATAAAATTTAATGTTATTTAGTCTCAAATTAGATTTTATAAAAAACATTTTATTCAAAGTAGAATGCTTCTTTTTGAAAAGAAAATGTTTATCATTATATTAGGGAACCATTCACATATATAGTTTAGGTGTGTCAAATGAATAATTATTTTGCAGTAATCAAAGTATATTTCATAACTTTCAAAGGTGAAAGAAAAAGTATGTTAATTTGTAGGTTCAGAAATCTGAAGTTTCATCTTTGAAAGGATGTCATATATTTTCGTAAATTTCATTCATGTTCTATCATCTTTTTCTGTTTTCACAAAGATTCTACATACACATACATATACATGAAAAGAAAGAGAATATAAAAGCTTATCCATAGCTTATTTTTATTTCAGGTACATAAAGTACACGAAACATTGAAAAATATCAATAAAATAATTCACGTAATTAATAGATACTAGGTCTGTTATTCTTTTGGAAATAAAGAACAGACTGTGCCAAGCTATCTCTCCTGTTGACAACCCTTATAAACTCTTGACTAAAAATAAATAAAACAAATGCTTGAAGGCATAGGAAAGCAAACAAAGACAGGCAGGAATTCATGGGGTTATATCAGTCAAAATGAGGGGAGAAAACTAGGTGAATACCACACTTAACTGGTATATTACCTCAGGGTACACCCTAATTCATGTGAAATACAAACAGAGAGTAAGAGAAAAAATGTGTACTCTCACTGGACTGAGGATTCAGAGTTTGGAGTCAGAGCTGGCAAAGCAGCTGGAAATCAAAGGGGAGATTCCAGCAAGGAGAGAACCACTCAGAGCCGAAGATGCATCAAACTCAACTCAAATTATTGGTGATTTTTAAGCCATGCATTTATAAAGTGAGACTCCAAGCTAAAAGTGACACAGAAACTTAGAAGCTGCTGGAGAGACAGAGTTTGGACTTCAAATCCCATCAAGTTAAAGGACTTGGATGAACACCTTGGACTAATTTTTGAAACTCCAGGCAGTCCAACTTTAAGAGTTATAAACATAACACAAAACTGAAAGGTGCATCTTAGGTAAGGGTAAAATAAAAATAAATCTACTGTAAGAAAAAAGACTAAAGCTAAGGCTACACAGCATCAAGATGATGTACTAGAAATTTAGCAGCCTGCCTAAATAAACAAAAAATTTTTAACAGAAAATAATAGAATCCAGAAATTTTTTATATTGATAATATTTTATTGTTTTT
>NW_007800312.1:0-1224 GCF_000696425.1 Galeopterus variegatus | reverse complement strand
TTTAGAATTCTCCTCAGAAAGCACTTTATTTTATTTATTTAATTATTTACTTTTATTTTTTTAAAAGATGACCGGTAAGGGGATCTTAACCCTTGACTTGGTGTTGTCAGCACCACGCTCAGCCAGTGAGCGAACCGGCCATCCCTATATGGGATCCAAACCCGGGGCCTTGGTGTTATCAGCACCACACTCTCCCGAGTGAGCCACGGGCCGGCCCGAAATGTGATTTTTTTTAAAGCATTCTTTTGGGGTGGGGGAATCAAAGTCAATGGTAATGATTTGTTTTATACATCTGAATCCTTTATATATTAGGCTTATTTAAAATAGAATAAATTTATACAACTTCAATATAGTTTTCTAATAAAAATCTTCAAGTTAGAGTTTCAGACTCCTCATACTGAATGACTGAATAAAAACAACTTTTGTGGTGACCAAAGGTACAATTACCCTAAACATGTTTTTACATGTCTGCACCATTCACATTGAAGAGCTAAGGTCATTCTTCAAATTAAGGAATCTCTATACGGTACAGAATATACAGAAACCAAGTACTCACAAATTATGCAAACCCTGCCTTTTTAAATGAAGTAACTTATACAAATATAGATTCAGTTAATCGATGTCAAAGTAGAAATTCTGACAAAGTCTTTCTGGGACTTGAATAGGTCCATTAACCCACTATATCACCCAGGCTGAATAGAAAGGATCATTATTTGACAGATTTTCTAAAGGATTCTTCTTTTCTTTCTTATGAAAAGTACAATTTAATCACTTAGATACTAAGTTGGGCTTGGATAGTATACTTTTCTTATAACTAAAACACTGGCTTCATTAAAAATTTTGCAGATTTAAAATGTTCATATACATATCTATGAAGAGTAAAGTTATATCTTGTAATAAAGGATATTATGCAAATACAGACAATTTTCGCCTCTGGTACAATATCCCTGTACGTAAAACTTACACATTTCCTTTTTCTTCTCTATCTCTGCATCATGATCAAATTTACACTGGTCTCCCTGGGCCAAAAGAAAAAATGAAGAAAAACCATTATGTTTCATAGTTAAGTCATTACGATTTAACTCCTGTTAAACTTTAAACAAGCAAATGAATCTGGAACCCCGGAGAGAACCAAAGTCTTAGAAGCAGTATGGTCTAATTCTTAAAAAGTTATCTTATAACCACATCACAATGATCTGCCTAGAATTTTCTTAAATACTAAAC
>NW_007800311.1:0-1224 GCF_000696425.1 Galeopterus variegatus | reverse complement strand
AAAAATTGTTTCTCAGAAAAAGGTAAATGTATACTTGTACCGTATAATCGTACTGTAAGATTAATTGTATTTCAGATGATTTTCATGTTTTATTTGTGATTTACTTTTCTTCTGCAGACATATATTAAATATTATTTTAAAATATGGAAACTTTACATAGAAACATTTTTGATAATGAAAATTTAAATATCAATAATTTTGCAAAATATAAACAATAATTGCCTTATAACATGAGTTTTACAACTATTACAATAACCCACTCTCCCCTCTATCTCTTCTCTGCATGCCATATATAAAATAAAGCTAAAAAGGGATTGTTTAAAGTGGTGATTTATAAACCTAAAGTCAATGACTACCTACCTACCTACACACACACACACACACACACACACACACACACATTTATTTTGGTGGATTAAATAAGGACTTTTAAGAAAAAGTGTTAAAAATGATACTTAGTATTATCTCATCTTAAGCACTCATTTATTTTTTTCTCTATGTCTTTTCTCTCATTTTCTTTCCTCTATTTTATTTTCTTCTGTATTTCACTGCTTTAAAAATTCTGGCTATGGTCACTAAATTAGATTCACAGCAAGCTAATGGGAGATGACTCAGTTTTTAAAATGTTGCTATGAGTTTTATGCTCACTGGACATATTTGTACACCATATTCAACTATGAATAATATCATATTTCTAATTGTCACAAAATTGTGAAAATTGGCTTTTTTAAGATTTACAAATCTCTTATTACTTGTGAGGGTAAACATATTTTAATATATTTATTAGCTATAAAAAATCAGAAAAATTACATTATGGTGTATATTACAACTGGCCTGGACTATTCAATATGTGATCGTTTTGAAAGAAAATATAAAAGGGATGTTCCAGATTAAAGATGAAAGCTAAATACCAATGAAATATTTTATGAATAACTAGAATCCTGTTTTCAATTTTTGAAAGCTATAAAAAAATTTGGAAACAAAAGAATTTTGGGGTATGGCTTAGAGATGTCAGATCATATTATAGTATTACTGTTTATTTTCTTTCATGTGATAATGCCATTTGATTAGGTAGGAGAATGTCATTTTAAGGGTATTGAAGCTGAAGTACTTAGAGACAAAATTTTATGATGTCTATAGCTTACTTTTATATAGAAGAGAGAAAGAGATTGATTTAGCAAATAAGGCAAAACGTTAATCACTGCTAAATTCAGGTGGAGAGTA
>NW_007800310.1:0-1224 GCF_000696425.1 Galeopterus variegatus | reverse complement strand
ACACCAGTGTTCACTGCAGCATTATCTACAATAGTCAAACGGTGAAAACAGCCCAAATGTCCGTCAGCTAGTGAGGGGATAAACAGAATGTGGTACGTACATACAATGGAATATTATTAAGCCATAAACAGAAAGGAAGCATTGACACGTGCTAAGTGAAATAAGCCAGACACGAAAAGACAAATGCTATGATTCCACTTATAGGAAATAACTAGAATAGGCAAATTCATAGAGACGGAAAGTAGACTAGAGGTTACCAGGAGCTGGGGGAGAAGGGAATAAGGAGTTACAGGTTAATGGTTACAGAGTTTCTGTTTGAGGTGATGGGAAAGCTTTGGAAATATGAGTAGACAGTAGTGCTGGTAGAGAGTAGTGAATCGTGTACAATAATGTGAATATGATTAATGGCACTAAATTGTACACGTAAAAATAATTAAAATAGCAAATTTTGTTATATATTTGGCTACAACTTAAAAGTAAGCTTAAAAAACCACATGCGACACGAAAAAAAGAATATATACAGTTACTCTCTTAAAGTCCAAATGAGGGCTAAGATAAAGCAGGCCTCCTGCGTGGATGGAGCACGCCTGGTGCTGTCTTCCTGGCTACAATGACACTTAATAGGGGAAACTGGGTGTGGGGTATGTGGGAACCCTCTGTGCCATCTTTGCAATTTTCCAAAAATCTAAAATTGTTCTAAAAAAGTATGCTGAAAAATAGAAAAAGGCACCATTCACTTATTATTTATTTGGCCTCATCTCATTTGTTTTTCTTTTTTTTTTTTTCCTTTTTGTCTTTTTTTCGTGACCGGCAACGGATCGCAACCCTCAGTGTCGCGCCCGTACTGGACCGGGACTGGCAATGGGATCGCAAACCTCGGTGTTGTGCCCACACCTCGCTCAGCCAGTGAGCAGCTGGTCTGTATGTGGGATCCGAACCCTCGGCGGGAGCGCCGCCATGCTCCCAAGTGGTGCACTGTAGCAGTGCGCCACCGGGCCGGCCCCATCTCATTTGTTTTTCACCAGCCTCCTCTGAGCGGGAAGGTCCTATGTTCCATATTGGGAAACCGAGGGGAAGAGAGCTGTAGTGAGTGTGCGAGAGTGCACGGCCTGCAAAGTGCAGAGATGGGATTGAAATCCAGACCAGACCAACTCCACAATCTTGGTGCCCATTACATATTCCACTTCTCAATGCTGTTCAGTCAAGACTACTAGGAAAGTACCA
>NW_007800309.1:0-1224 GCF_000696425.1 Galeopterus variegatus | reverse complement strand
GGTAGCCCAGGGGACTTCCTGTCCTTCTAGATGTTATAGGTGTCCTTTTGTGAAATGAGACCTTTCTTAGTTAGTATCAAACTTTGTGGGTAGTTTGCTTTTTCTTTCAGTTCTGTATTGGATTATTTGCTGTTCCCACTACTTAAACTCTGAGCTGGAACTAATTTGTTGTCCTTTGCTTACTTCTAAAGTGGGGGAAATTCCTGTGGGGACCAGCACTTGAGCTCTGTGGTTGAGCTAGATTGCTGCTTTGCTGCTGATTCCCTAGGGAATACTTTTTGTGCAGCTCAGGTTTTAATGGTTGACTCTATAGGAACTTCAGGGTTTAGTGAAATCCAATGCACCTGGGTTGTGTAAACACTGGTCTGAGCCTGAGTCTCTCAATCAAAGAGTACCCTGTGCAATTCTGTATTCCTGACCAGTCTCCTCTGAGTGGTCCTGTGCTTATCAGGGTGCAGATCGGCTGTCCTTGCTGTGCCCCAGTGTTCTCCTGGTGGACCCGTCTCCCCCACTGCCCGTGCTGCAAATACTTCCCATGGGGTGGGCTGTACGCAAGTCCCTTGCGATGACTCACCGGCCTCTGAGTGGCTCCTTTTTGTCCATTGCTGTGGCTTCTCACTCCTATGTGGGTCCACGGGAACCCTATTAGTGGTCCTGCTGGCCTGGGGACCACCAACACCCTCTTCTCCCCTGCCACCTCCATGCAACTTCATCAGAAGGGCACATCTCTGGCTTTTGCAAGCTCCTGCTCCATTCGCTCAAAAGCTCCAGCCTGGAAGCAGCTGGGCTCGAAATAGAGTGTTTTTTTTCTTTTTTTTCCCTCTCTTCATGGCTTCTCCTGCTTTCATGCACACTGTAGGTCTCTCCTCCTCTTCCCCTGAGCTCTAGCGGCCCCAGCTTGGCTGTCGTTACTTTTTAATAGTTTTAAATTGGTTGATTTGTGGGAGAGAATGACACTGGGGACCGTCTATTCTGCCATCTTGACTGGAAGCCACCCTGTACCTTATTGCCCCGGCCCTTCATATACCCCCTAATAACTTTCTTCTCTAACTTTGCTTTGTGGGTATTGTAATCTCTACTTCATGTTATTACCATAGATCTCCTACTCTATGTTTTGTCTATAGGATGATCCTAAAATTGGTAGACTATTAAACAGTGAATACTCTGTATTAAATATGAAACCATGTTAATCATCCAGCCCAAGTGTTTTTGTTTTAATTTTTG
>NW_007800308.1:5919-6815 GCF_000696425.1 Galeopterus variegatus | reverse complement strand
GCCCATGCAAACTCCTGGGCAGATCCAAAACTCTTGTTTCTCAATGCCATTGCTGTGTAGATGATATACTCCCCATCACCACACACCACAACAAATCTAGAAATTACAAAGGCCAGGGAGGGAAGTACAGAGAACCAATGACATGTAGAAGTCAAGAAGTAATAATTCATCTCTATGGTAAAATAATCCTAATAACAAATGTTATGATACACTTCTTTGAATACAGAGTTAGACAAAAATATTCTAGCTAACAAATCCAAAAGCAATTTATGAACATGGGGTTATTGCTGAAAATGTTATTACAATGGCCATCTCTTATAAACAAAAGAGATTTGGGACAGGAAGGTGAGAATGGCTAGAAACGCCTAGGAGGAGGATTCCAACTATTCAACTGTATTTGTTGAGCACCAAGACGTCTAGCACTTTGATTATGACATTTACACCACAGGGAGGCACTGTTACTGCAAGACTATCTTCATTTTAAAGCTGATCATTCAAATGAGTAAAAATATCTTACTCCAGTTTTTAATGACTGTTAAATTTATCAAAGTAAACAGAATATTTTAACATTTAAATAATGAGTAAAAGAGAATGTTGTGTAGTCAAATAAAGCTTTCCCAACAGACATAAAACAACACTTTTTAGAATACTGTCGTGGCTCTTACCAAAAGATTGTCAAAGGTAATGCAAACTAACATCAAAGAATGTTTTATGATACTGGGGGAAATATATACAATGTGTTCTTAACCTTCATAAGATAATTATATTACAAATAATTATGGATACCATTTATTGAACTAGGTGGAATACTTGGTCTTTTTTTAATACTCAGGACAGTATTATAAGATGCCCAGATCTACTGTAAAATAATTTTTAAAGCTCCACAGGTTTAAACT
>NW_007800308.1:0-1224 GCF_000696425.1 Galeopterus variegatus | reverse complement strand
AAAAAATCTATACCTGATAATCCCATATTTTAACAAGACGGTCATCTGCACCTGAAATGAGGTATGGTTTGTCGCCACCACTGTAGTAATCAATACAATTCACACCTTTCTCGTGTCCCTCCAGAGTGAAGTTTGGTGATGAAGAGCCCAGCTGCCACACCTTCAGAGAGCAAATGCATCTGCCTGTCAATACAGGGCCTCGCTTTTCAGAAAGCAGATCTGCCACAGTTCTGACATATTACATAAAATACCAAAGCTAAGGAATATTCTTTTTTTTTTTTTCACCTGTTTGTTTTTGTTCTTACTCACTTTACTTGAATTTTCAGGGGGCAGATTACTATGATGTTCTCTAAAAATGCCAATTTCCATGTTTTATCCCTAGAGATTATAATTTAGTTGATCTACAGTAAAGCCCAGGAATCTAGATGTTTAATACTTTGAGAAACACTACTTTAAGGGTAGGAAATGATTTTATGAGATTTAATATAAACCTAATGAAAGTGTATTTGGTAAGATGTATTAAAAGGAGAACACGACTGCTTAATTAAAAAATGTAAAGTATAATAAAGTAGTCAAAAATTACCACAGTACAGGATTGAGCTTTACCGTTACAAACATTTACTGAATACCCATCATGTGGGAGGTCCTGTGGGGAGTATAAAGATGTGTAAACAAATGCTTACCACTTACTGTATACAACAAACTTTATTGGAGCAAAAGAGAGGACAAATCTTGTTCTTAAGATAAACTTAATTCAGTGAAGAAAGTTTAAAACTAATCTCAAAGTTCCCAACCTATGTCAAAAGCAAGGACAATCCAATGAAAGGAAAAAAAAGTAAGGTGAAAACCTTAAGATATTCAGACACATAACATTTTACATAAGGTAAAGGAAAACTAATAAAAATGTTGCAAAATAAAAAGATGTAAGCAAATGTGTAAGCAAAAGTTAATATGATTCTAAATCTATGCAAATAGAGATATTTAAAAAATTCTGATGGAAAAAGGAATATGATTGTACTCATTGCAACATGTATGAAGCATCTAGTACAGAAAAGGAAGGCACTGTGCTGTTGGCTATTGGGTATCTGTTGGGGGAAGGAAGAACACACACAGTTCCTGCCCCAAACATCCAACATTTCAGGAAATAAAGATTTCCAAAAACACATTAATTATGATTCCATGTAAGAAAGGCCGTAATAGAGGCAAAAAGCAATGGAAGGAATG
>NW_007800307.1:0-1224 GCF_000696425.1 Galeopterus variegatus | reverse complement strand
ACAGGTCTCTTAAGGAAAAGTGAGGCCTGCTTATATATGTGTATGTGTCTCCAACTTAATATGTGGGGGTAAATACCTAGATAATAGAGACATCAGAATTTCTAAAGCTTCTTTGCCATGTTATAAGAAAATAAAAATTATTTGCACTATGTAAATCAGTTCCCTAAAACTTCTGGTTGTTTTGCCCTTAACCCCAAACCTTCTTATGTCCCTCCTTCATAGAAATATTCCTGGGGTGTAGTCAGTGGTTTATAACAAAAGGTATGGGTTGAGTTTTAAAAGTTCAATGATGTTTTTCCTTTTTTTTTTTTTTTTTGAGGAATTGCTATAGATGTTTAAATCATGTGGATGTGTCTGAGGGTATTTGCAGCTTGAAAATTTATGAGAATAACTACTTTTGAATGAGCATCAAAATACTGACTAAGAGATGGTGCCAAGAGAAGTTCACGTTATTGACTTACAAGTTCTGCTTTTCTTCCTTCCGTTTTTGATTTCAGTGAATCAGGGAGGCAATCTAATACTGTGTGCAAAAGTAAAGACTTTTCAGGTTCCAGAACAATCTTATATTTTGTGACCCTTCTTTAATCCAGTGGTATTTGGAGTAAATATCTTAACAATGCAGCTCTGACAACTGTAGAATTTGGCTCCATCATGAAACAGAGTCCTGTATGAGGTTGGGGAGATGGCTAGTCTCTGAGACAACAAATGGAAAATATAGTTGTGTTTTAAGATGACTTTCTAGAGATTTTGTGAATCTGAGCCTATATATATTATTATTACTTTATTGTACATGTTTATATGGTACAGAGTGATATTTTGATAGAATGTGTGAAGATCAAATCATGGTAATTAGAATATTAATACATCATTGAAAATATTTATTATTTCTTCTTATTGAAAACATTTGAGCTCCTCTCTTCTAGCCGTTTGAAATTACACAATAAGTTATTGTTTATTATGGACACTTAGCACTACTATAGACACTACAACTTATTTTTCCCATGTAGCTGTAATTCTGCATACATTAACCAGCTTCTCCCTGTTCCTCCCCTCCCCTTCCCATCCTCTGGTAACCACAATTCTACTCTCTACTTTTACGAACTCAACTTTTTTAGCTTCCACATGTGGGTGAGAACATGTGGCATTTATCTTTCTGTGCCTGACTTATTTTACTTAACATAATGACTTCCAGTGAGTCTATATTTTGAAACTTGTCTTGATTAC
>NW_007800306.1:0-1224 GCF_000696425.1 Galeopterus variegatus | reverse complement strand
GTATTAAACATAAGCTAAAGCTGACTGTGGTGTAACTTTTAGGGAAGAGTATGTCATGGGATGCCTTTCTTTCAAGTTCAAATTGAATTTTTCTCCTATTTTTTATGATTATATCATCTATTGACTTTAGCATCATTTTTTATATCCTGTGCTTCAGTAGGAACTTGGACCTATGAAAAAAGACCTTGAAAACTGAAAGATAAAATTATCTCTCTCTGTGTAGGTAATGTGAGTCAGCAGTGTTGAAGATGGGCCTGTGTGTGGAAATTAGAACATTTCAGTAGCTCCTTTGTTAGGTAGTCACTTGGTGGAGCTTTGCCATTAAAAAAAAAATATTGGTCCCCAATTATCAGCTACACATAACTCATGTGTAAGGAAAAACATATTCTAGAGCCAGAGAGTAAACATTTTGCATCAGCTTCTGGTTTAGGATGTCTTCTTTACTGCTCCTGACCATGGTTATTTGGAGAATTGCACCAACTTTCAATGGGTTGTGTGGAACCCATGGTTTTGTTGAGGTATAATCTACATACCATAAAATTCACCCATTTTAAGTATACATTCAATGATTTTTAGTAAATTTAAATAGTTGTAAATCATCAGCACAATCCAAATTTAGAATATTTCTATCACTCCCACAAGATCCCTTGTGACCATTTGTGGTCCCTCTCCATTCCCACCCATGTCCCCAGGCACCTACAATTTTACTTTCTGTCTCCCTATATTTGCCTTTCCTGGAAATTTCATAAAAATGGAATAGTACCTTCTAAGAAACTGTCAAGCTGTTTTCCAAAGAGGCTGCATTATTCTACATTATCACCAGTAATGTATGAGGTTTCCAGTTTCTCCGCATCCTTGACAGCACTTAAGTGATATGAAGTGGTTTTAGGTTTATTTATATCTTTAATTCCTCATTGTGGTTTTAGTTTTTATTTTTATAATGACTAATGATGCTTAGCATCTTTCCATGTGCTTTTTAGCCTTTGTATACCTTTTTGGTATAGTGTCTAATAAAATTTGGGTCACTGGTATTCGTATTATTAAGTTGTAAGAGGTCCTTTATATATTTCGAATACAAGTCCCTTTTTCATATATGGTTTACACACATTTTCTCCCAGTCTGTAGCTTGTCTTTTAATTTTCTTAATGTTGTATATTGAAGTACAAAAGATTTTAATTTTGATTAAGACCAAATTTATTAATTACACTCTCTCTTTTTTTTTTT
>NW_007800305.1:0-1224 GCF_000696425.1 Galeopterus variegatus | reverse complement strand
CCATTTAACTCTCATAGAATCCTGAGTTAGATATTCTTTATCCCTTTTTCAGATAATGAAAAAAAATGGAATGGGGAAGTTCAGTGACTTGCCCGAGTCACATGGCAGGTTACCCTGTTGAGCCTAAATACAAGCCCAGATGTGACTGTAAAGTTTGAGCTTGCCATCTTCTTTTGTATGTGGCAGGTTAAATATTATTTTGTTTGCTTGCTTAATTAATTTTGAAACATTAGATACATATAGAAAAATGCACAAATAAGTTTAAAGTTGTGTGAATTTTCACAAATGAATGAAAAACACCTGCAACTTTACCAGACCCCCAAGTGTCCCCTTGTGTCTGTCCCTCCAAGGGTAACCAGGGAGCTCACTTCTAACATCAGAGCTGTGGTGGAAGCTAAAGTGAGGAACCTTGGCTCTCCATGTGCTCTGCCCACCACTCATTGTTCCCAGCAACCACCAAGGGGGTTCATAGATTAAAGGAGCACAGCATGAGAACCTTTATGATATCCTGGATGGTAAAATGCATTCATGTCTTGTATCACCTGAATCAGTTGGTGGTATCCTCAGGAACGATATGTCAAGAGGGAAGGATTCTAAGCCATGGTAAGAGCAGAAAGGAAAGTATGCCATGATCAGTTAGTAATGTCTGTCATGGGCTCAAAAGTCTGTAGGCTGGCCCTAGATATCATACATACACACTTTCTTTTAAGTATTTTAATTTCTATTATCTCTAAATTTAATATCAGTGATTGGCATGTTGGCACCATCAAGCAGATGGCTAATTGTTCAGCACAGATAGGCTGAAATGCTGACACAGGAATCATCTAGATACATACATCTTTCTGCATTGTCTTATAGATCTTTTGGGATAAATTACTAGACGTCGAATTCTTTCCATTAGAGTTAAATCTCCCACCTCTTCTACAGAGTAGCACTCTGCCCTTCCAGTATGTAACACAGCTCACATTCCACCCTGAGCGACTGTTGTTAGCGAACGTCTGTCTCCCCATAAGAACTACAAAGCCCCTAAGTATAAATTCTGTCTTGTTCTTCTGTATAACATCCACCTCCCCTTCCAACAGTGCCTAGCATGATGTTTTCTTTGTCCACAATAGGTGTAGATAAATACTTCTTAGTTTAAATATAATGATACATTTTAATATTTTTTTTAAATACTAAGAATTAAGTATCAGAATTCAGCTTATGTAGGGGAAGCCTGAGATG
>NW_007800304.1:0-1224 GCF_000696425.1 Galeopterus variegatus | reverse complement strand
TTGTGGAGATGAAGGCCCAGATGCAAAATGGGGGTTAAGTGAAATATACACATATACCCCAGTGCCAGCAGCTAGACTTAGCAGTTATCCAAGAGGCAGGAGTTAGGAAAAACTGAATTGCCCCAAAGGGAGTTGGAAGTACCAGTGAAAATTACCCTGTGATTAATGCCTTTTTTACAAAGAGCTTCCTATCAGCTTTTTAGGACCTGATCCTTAATAGGAATAGACAGTCTCCAACAAGAAAGAAACAGATCAAAACAAAGGTAAAAAGGAACTAAGGAAAGAGAGACAGACTATAATATCCCAAGGGAGATAAGAGAAGATAGCACATTTTAAAAATAAGAACAATATGCCATATGCTTATTTAAAAAAATCAGAACGAGCAAGTGTTTCTGGAAATTAAAACAGTGACGGCTTATTTAATTTTTTCAGCAAAAGGGTTGGAAGTTAACATCAGAGTGATCTCATGAAAAGGAGAATAAAAAAAGATACAGGGATGGAATATAGGAGATGAAAGATTAAAAAGAAAGAGACAGAGGATCAGTCCAGGAGACCTACGTCTGTCTAACAGGAGTTCTAGGCAGCAGAGTGAAAATAGAGGAGAGGGAAATACTAAGAAAAAAATATAAGACCATTTCCCAGATTGAATGGTAGAAAGCAGTGCTCAGCAGAATGAATGAAGAAGACCTACATCGAAGCATATCCTCATGAAATTCCAGAACATCAGGGATGAAGATAAGATTCTAAAGATTTCAGAAAAACCTGCTCACATACAAATATCCAAGAGTCAGAATAGCTTCAGATTTCTCAACAGGAATATTGGAACCTGAAAGATCCTGGGGTGAAGGTGACAGAACTTTGAATGGAAATGATTTTCACCCTAGAATTCGAAATGCAAACTCTTATCTGTGAAGGTAGAACAAAGAGGTTTTCAGATACACAAAGTCTCAAAACATTTACCTCCTCGCACCTTTGTCAGGAAGCTAAGGGAGAATGTTCTCCACTGAAACAAATGGGTAAACTGAGAAAGAAGACATGAAATTCAGGAAATAGGAATCCAATGCCGGAAGGAGGCTAAGGAGATTCTTGGGTTGCTTCAAAAGGAAGGTCTTAGGGCCGGCCCGGTGGCGCACTGCTACAGTGTGCTGCTTGGGAGCGCGGCAGAGCTCCCGCTGAGGGTTCGGATCCCACATACAGACCGGCCGCTCACTGGCTGAGCGAGGT
>NW_007800303.1:0-1224 GCF_000696425.1 Galeopterus variegatus | reverse complement strand
GTAAAACACATTTTTAAAAAAGAAATTGAAGGCCTCCTTAATTTCTTATTCTGACTATTTCTAGCCAAGGAGCTCTTGATTACCCAGGGATAATTCCACCTCAAATCACGAGTGGAAGCTCCATTAGTAGGTGATGCCAAGGTTCTCTAACTGGAATGTGCATGTCTTCAGGGGCCACGGATGTTCAATTAGTTCTACACAATTATTTCAGGAGCTTCCCATTTGAAGTGTCTTAAGAGATAACACAAAGATTATCATAGTACTGAGCTCCACATTTCAAATTCAGAAAGCAAGGTAATTTTCTGCCTATAAAGTAATTACCATATGCAAATTTATTTTGTCAAATTTTAGTACTGAGGTTTTAAAGTCATAGCAAATAAGTGGTACCAAAGAGCAGGGCACTAGATAGAAGAAACCCTTTGGTTTCATCTTTATCAATATGCCTTGATAAGGCAGATTATGTGGACCTATGATTTATATAGTTAGCTTCATTAAAAGAAATATTTCCTTTATTTAGCAAACATTTTTCACAATAATATTCCATTTGCCATTCCCCTTAAGAGGCTAATTTTACCACTATAGAATTAAGATGTATGTGCGGAGTGGAGAAATTCATCGAAACTTTCATTTCCTTTCTTAAAATGTCATTTGGGACATTGCTGTCTTCTTGCAATGTCAGGAAATTGGAACATTAGCAACCTCAGGCACTAAGCCTCCCCTGAAATTCTGTTCTTGTTCTTTCAGTTTATCAAATTGTCTCAATTCCTTTCACTTCTTGGAGCCCTGCGTCACTGGCCCATGTGAAGGCAGATGTGTCTATCTCTATGGGTATGTCCTAAAGGAATGAGAGTCCAGCCAAATGACCTACACAGACTTTAATAACAGAAGTAGTTTTTATTCTCTAGATACTACAACATCTCCTGCCTCCCTGGTGCAGTCCACATTTATTCCCCAACAGTCTTCCATGTGTGCATATTTGAGAGATGCTCAAGTACTATTAAAGCACTGCTTGTTACAGCCTGGGGAAGGTACTTCTCCACTCTTAGGCAGAAGGCATTCTGCTAATTTTCAACTGTTGGTAGTGTTCCTTGGAAATAACTGCTTTTCAGTGCTTAATGCCTGATTGCAAACATCAGAGTAAAAGTTAGACAGGAGTCCAAGAGGTTTTTCTTCAGTTTCGAATTAAAAGCTGCATTTTCCTTCTGTATTGCACAAATCTGATTG
>NW_007800302.1:0-1224 GCF_000696425.1 Galeopterus variegatus | reverse complement strand
TGTCAGTCTCACAACAAGTTTTACTCTCATTCCTTCCCTCTCAGCACTAGCCAGACTTCAGTAGTGGGACGTGGTTCGGGGAAGTGGTGTGTTCTGTCCTTTAATAGAAGTCTTCCTTTCCCTAGAATACTTATCGTGTTGGGACCCAGAAGAAGAATTAGAGACAGTGGGGGAGTGAGAGCCAATAGTCCTTTTGCCTATATGGGCATGAAATTGCAATCGTCTGTTGGTTGTCTCTGCCTCTCAGACAAAGGCTGCCTGGTCATGGACACTCTCCATTTGGAAGGTGCCCAAATGCTAGCTCTTAAGGGCACATGGTTAGTCTCCTAGGAGGTCTCCCCAGTGTTCAGTCCCCTCATGGGAAAACTGCTCCATCTTAACTGTTTCCCACAACTCCTTAGTTCCTGCCCATGGTTCCCTGACTTGGCCATGAGTTCTTTTCAGAGGAGAGCCAGCAAGATGGCTCAAGCCTTCTTGAGTTCATTTGACTCACTCATTTTCCCGGTGAGTCACATGGCCCCTGGGGTGTATAACCCAGGGTGGGCTGCTTTTCTGGGTCGCCCAGCTGTGGTGCAAGTGCAGCACACTGGGCAGTTTCTTGAGCCTGCAGAGACCAGCTCACAATGAATCTTAGGCTTCTTTTGTCCCTTGCTCCCTATTTTTTAAAATTAATTTATTTATTTTTATTATGAATATTCATGAGATACAAAGCTAATTGTCTTCCCTCAAGCCCATGATGTGAGGACCAAATTCATACTGGGGGAATACCCATTACCAGAAATTACTTTAGTACCCCAGGTCCCCACCCAATTATCCTCCAACCTCCCCCTCTCCCTCTCCCTCCCAATCCACTTTGTTGCCCTAGGAATGTTACCTCCCTCTGTAAGACCATCGCACAACTGTGGTCTTTGTTTCATTCCTACCTTTCTCTCTTAGCTCCCACATATGAGTGAGCACATGCGGTATTTATCCCTCTGCCCTTGCTCCCTATTTGTAAGTAATAAACCTGCTTCATATAACTTGGTGCATGTGGGTATATTCTGTTTCACTGGACGCAGGCACTGGTAGCACTTCAGCCCAAGATACAGTGGGCAGAAGTGTTTGGACTGCTATTCCTAGTGGTTGGTATAGTGATAATCTCTGCTATCCTCCACAAATAGGAATCCTCCCTTGGGACTGACTGGGTATTAGTGAACCTTATTCAGAGAATGGGTGCTGTGAATA
>NW_007800301.1:0-1224 GCF_000696425.1 Galeopterus variegatus | reverse complement strand
CCCACTTCCAGTGAAAAAGTATTCATAGTCCAAGTCTTTTTAGGAACCTTCAGGGAAGTGTAATTTCTGTATGTAGGTTCTAAGATCTGGTCTAGGGAATTTACTGTGAAATCCTAGAATAGATCCAGATGAAGACTAGACACCCCACTTACCTAAAAACAGACTAAAAATTTAAAGACATTAGGTAAATATATGTGAATACATCCAAGCACATGATAGAGAAGTTTTCAAGGTAAAGTATGATGGAAAATATTGTCAGGAAGAAACTCAATACTTATTACTATATTACTAGATAGGTAGGTAGATAGATATTTCAATGAATTTGGAAGTCCATTTACAACGAACTAGATAATGATTATAGATCATTAATAAGAAATGTTACGCAAATACATACAAAAAGATTAAAACACAAAAAAAATGGATATAAAAGATAAGTATTTATTTATTCATTCATTCATTCAAAAGTATTTATTGAACATGTGCTAAGCATTATTCCAGGTATTATGGATACAGCAGTGAATAAAAGAGATTCTCTAACATAGATATTTATTCCTAGTTGGGAAGACAGACAATTAAACAAAAAACAATTATAATATAATGACTAAAATGTCAGACAATGGTAAGCACTATGAATACTTTAAATTAGTGATCAGAGAATTCCTTTGGTTTTCATTCTAATAGTGATGAAAAACCATTGCTAAGTTTTATACAGAGGAGTAGTATAATCCAATTTTTTTTAATATTACTAAGGCTGTTGCATGATAAATGCACTCAGAGAACAAGAGTGAAAACAAAAAACCCATAAGATCACCACTACACTAGAGCTAGTAAAAACTGGTGGCTGTGGAGCTATGAGAAATGGTTGGATTCTAGATGTATTTTGAAGGTAGAACTGATAGGATTTGTTTGTTGAGTCTATGTAGTATATGATACCAAGAAAAGACTGATAGATTACTCCAAGGTTGGTAGCTTAAATAACTGGGGAATCACAGTGCCAAATATTAAGATTGATCATGCTAGGGGGGTGGCAATTTTGGGGTAGAAAATTATATTTGGTTTTGGACATATTAAGTTTGTGATGCCTACCTGACATCCAAGTGGAACTACTGTGTATGCAATTACTTATGCAAATCCAGGGGCTAGGTAGAGTCTGGTTAAAAAAAAAATAAAATAAAAAGGTTTGGGAGTCCTCATTAAATAGATGATATTGACAGCCATAGGACA
>NW_007800300.1:0-1224 GCF_000696425.1 Galeopterus variegatus | reverse complement strand
GGGAAGGAATAAAGAAATCTAATCTGGTGTCTTTAAATCATGATACAAATTGCACTTCCTCAGAGTGTTCTCTGCCTCTTCAAATGATAGTAAATAAAATGTTAATAACATATCTACATAGCAATTTAAAAATAGAAGTTTCTCTTCAAAGTTCCTATTTATAGCTCTTAAATGGAAACTGTTACTTTCTGCTACAGTCTTTTCATGTATATATTTCTAGAATCAATTTGTAACTCTTCAAAATGAATCATACTTTTGTATCTCTCATAAGCATCTAGTAGAGTGAGTAACACATTAACACAGTGCTTTAGAAACTATTGTTGTACAATAAACTACTTGATACTAGTGGGGTAAAATGACAATCTTTTCTAATTATTATTTCATGGTTCTGGGGATCAACTAGGTGGTTCTCACTTGGGGGTCTCTCCTGTGGTTGCAATCAGAAAACACTGGAGATTCCTTCGCTCTCATCTCTGGAACTTGATTTTGGCTCTTGTCTGGGACCTCAGCCAGAACTCTTCTCTAAAATACACATACATGGCTTGGGCTTCCTCAGGTGATGGTGGCTGGGTTCCAAGAGCGAGTATCCTGAGAAAGATGCTCTATCACCTTTTATGGCCTAGCCTCTGAAGTCACACAGTATTTATTAGAATGAAGTCACTAAAGCCACCTATATTCAAGGGGAGGGGAATCTAGACTCCACCTCTCAATAAAAGGAGTGTCAAAGAACGTGCAGATACCATATACAGTAAATGCTAATTAGACGCCTGTTTTAAGCATTTATTACATTTTGAAAAAGCATCAGAAAGAAAAAAAGAGGGAATGAGTGGTGCAGTCTTAAAAGGTTTGAAAAGAAGTCAGTAATAATGCTAAAGACTTGATTAACCCATAAAATACACTACCAATGGGCGTTTGCTTTACAGGTAAGAGTTTGTAACCATTTTACAATTTCTTTTTAGGGGATAAAATTGAGGTGTTTAGTGTAGGGATGTGTAGAGATTAGTGCTTCTCCTACCTTTATGTGCATGAGAATTACCCGCGGGTCTTGTTAGAATGCAGATTCTGGGGCCGAGCCCGTGGCGCACTCGGGAGAGTGCGGCGCTGGGAGCGCGGCGACACTCCCGCCGCGGATTCGGATCCTATATAGGGATGGCCAGTGCGCTCACAGCACTCACTGGCTGAGCGCGGTGCAGCCTGTCTCAAAAAAAAAAAAAAAAAAAAAAA
>NW_007800299.1:0-1224 GCF_000696425.1 Galeopterus variegatus | reverse complement strand
TGGCTTGTTTCAGCTTCTGTTATCAGCTTACACTAGGCCTCCCCAAACCCCCTCCTCATGCCAGGAGGGTATGTGTGTATATGTGTGACTATATGATAACTATAAGTATGTGACTATTTGATGATTTTTAACTGTGTGACTAATGTAAAAATGTGCCTTTTAAAAAACCCTCTAAACTTCAAGTCAGGGCTGCTCTCTTCCAAGACTTTCTTGGAGGGACAGTCGCCAGCCAGCCAATAAAAACCCCCTTTTAAATTGTCAACTGGGTATTCTGGTTCCTTTTCCGTGCAGCAGCCTCACAACACACACAAATCAAGAAGAAGAAAGTAAAAGAAAGAAGGAGGAGGAGGAGGAGGAGGAGGAAGAAGAAAGAGAGTAGAATTTACACTCCTGCCTATCTCTGTAATCCCCATAGAGAGAGAGAAAGAAGAAAGAAAAGTATAGGTGCTAAATGAATATTTGTTGAATGAAGATACAATATAGTAGACCATAAAAATGTTTGCTAGCCTTCAGGAACTTCACCTCCCTAAACAGAAAAGAGAACTAGTGTATTTCTAAATCTCAGCTGCGAATGGGCTAAAAACTATCAACACGAAGGTAGGCTAACACTGGATCCAAGGTGGGACAGTCTGCAAGGGGGCTAAATAACAGTTTCCAGGAATCACAGAAGAAAATAAATGGAGGCAGGCAATAAAAGTGTTAAGACCAAAAAAAAGTCCTAACAAATAGTGGAACTGAATTTTGTTGGAATTTTTAGAATCAAAATAATAACTTATACAATGTCAAATACACAAATACACAAGTAGATACGTGTCTTCAACACAATTCCAAAGAACTGTTCCCAGCAAAATCAGCCAGGATTCTGATGACTGGTATTAACCAGTAGAAAGAACACATTGATAGCTATAAATGATACCATGAAATGAGAAGCTCATAAAAGTCATAAATACAGATACTAACCATAGCTTCAATTCTTCATCAAATGTACAAGTACAATGTTTTCCATGGTCTACAAAACACTCTAAGTCTAGAGTTCTCATTCATTGCTCTACTCTATGATGAAAATTTAGTACAGAAAAAATACATATCTTGTCATCTTTACAAAGATTTTTCCATTTCAACTGTGCTTTATTCAGCTAACCAACTCGAAACCACTTTGTACCAAAACTAAAGTTGTACTCTTCTTATTCTCCACTCATGGAACCAATATGAAAAAAAAAAAAA
>NW_007800298.1:0-1224 GCF_000696425.1 Galeopterus variegatus | reverse complement strand
GTGTTCCTATGTGAATGTATCTGAGTTTTGTTATGTTTACAACAGTGGGTAGCAAGGTCACGCTTCCCAGGTATAAATAATATAGGTCCTTATTGTTTAAAATTCTGGTCTACCCTTGTTATTTTGGCTTGAACACTGAAGGGAGGATTACAAATAAAAATAATCCAATTTTAAGACAATTTAGATTTATAGGGCATCTTCCTTAACAAAAGGAGAACCCTTAGTGCTATAACACTTGATCCAAGGTTTGATTTGTAACATTTAATTTCAGAAAGATTAGTCTTTTGGATTACTTTAAATTTTCATAATTTTCCTAGGAAATTCTTGTTTCTCTGTTTATGTAGTGATGTGAGATTTCCTAAGGCATATTTTGTTTATTTTTACTTGTCCCCTATTGCAGATTTGTCTTTAACATCTGTAAAAAACATTTTTACAATACTACAAAGAGGGAAGAGGATGAACCAGTATTAAACTCTTTGCATATACAAGGCATTTTATATTTTAATATTTCAAACTATAGTGGTTAAGCACTTAGACTCTATAACCTAAGTTCAAATCTTAACTTTGACATTTCCTACCTCTGTGATCTCAGGCAATTATCTAATTTTCTATGCCTCATGTTCTTTGTCCTGAAATGCAGATAATAATAATAATTATGGCAAATACTTGGTATCTTTGCAAACAAATAAGAAGGGAATTAAAAATGTTCAGAAATACAAAGTCTTGAAATGTTGAAAGAGCTAAGTGCTTCTGGATCCCAAACACTATGAAATGGGATTTAAAATGACATTAAGTGACAGAGGATCAGTAAATATCAGTTAGAAAAAAGAACAGAGGAAAAAAAAAAAAAACAGATTGAGTGTGATCTTTAAGATATGTTTTAGATACCTTCAAGGCAGCTGCCATTAAGTTGGGGGTGAGGATGCAAAATAAGTAAAATTATTTTTTTTAAAAAAATCTTTGTGTATAGCAAATAATTGAGAAGCTTTCCAAATTTTTGAAAAGCATCATTGTCAAAGATACCATGAATCCTATAATAAAAAATGTCTTTGGCACTGAAAGACAAAATAAACCTTGGGCCTCCAACTTTGCAAGAGTAGGAAAAGACCCGAGTAAACTGCAATTCCCAAGAAGGGAATATTCCTCCAAGTAGAGATGTTGGAAGGATTAAATGAGTCAATTTAATTTGCAACAATACCTGGCATATAGTAAGTACTATGTAAG
>NW_007800297.1:0-1224 GCF_000696425.1 Galeopterus variegatus | reverse complement strand
GTTCTTCCTGCATTCAACACATATGTATTAGACACCTTCTGTAATAGGCAATAGGAAGGCAATAGTGAGCAAAGCAAGCACATTTACTTTCTTTGTGTATCTTCTAATCTGCTGGGACAGACTGATAAAAGATAATTCCATCAGTCATCTATGGCTGCATAACAAACTACCCCAGAATTCTGCAGCATGCAACGATAGCACTTATTGTTACACTTGTGGTCTGCATGCCAGCTGGGGCAGCTCAACTCCATACGTATTTCATAGTTCTAGGACCAGCAAATGACCAAGGACATGTTCTTCTCCAGGAAATAGCAGAGGTGTAAGAGAAAAAGTCCCACCACACAAGTACACATCAAGCCTTTGCTCATGTCATATCCACAAACATCTCACTGGCCAAATCAAGTCACGGGGCCACGCCCAAAACTAATGGGGTGGGAGATGCACCCTGCCCACAGTGGGACAGTAAGGGGAATAAATATTCAGTGAACAATAATCCAAACTATCACAAATAATGGCATAATGGTAGTGACGACAAAGTTTGAGTGTACTTGGCCAGGATATCACAGGAGGGCTGGATCCTGTCAGCGGCTAAGAAAGATTTCCCTGAAGACAAGAGAGATGAGCTGCAAGCTGGACAAGTCAAAAATAATTAGGCAAAGAGGAGGTTGGTGAATCATCCAGGTGGGAAAGCCGTGGCTAGCCTGGCCATCTCAACCAACAGGAAGGGGATCCTGAGAGTGAGGTTCAGAGAGGGAGGGGGAAAGCAGAAGAACATAAAGCTGGAGAAGTGGATTAAAGGAGATCTCGCGTGGCCTTGCAGACTGTGTTCAGGACTTCACCTTTACCCTGAGACCCACAGAAACTCTGCAAGGTTTTATGCAAGTCAGAGACACGATCAAATTCAGGTTTGGAGAGCATGCCCAAGGCCTAACGCAGGAGCCGAGGGCAGCCCCCTCTGCCAGGAAGCAGGTGTTTACAAGTATAAATTTTCCTCTAAGCACTGCAGAGAAAAAAAGAAACAAATAAAACAAAAACAAATTCAGGTTTGGAAACCACTCTAGTTGCAATGAAGGGAACAGCTGAGAGTGGACTTATAGAAATAAAAGTCATCAGCAGATAAATGGTAATCAGTGTCTCTGGCATAGATCAGGGGTTGGTCCACAGCCTGTTTTTGTAAAGAAAGTTTGATTGAAATACAGCCACAGTTATTTATAGATTGCCTGT
>NW_007800296.1:0-1224 GCF_000696425.1 Galeopterus variegatus | reverse complement strand
CAATCCAGTGGAAACAGGCAGGGAAACACTTAATTGAATCATTAATATCAGTGTCTTGTCTATTTTAATAGTTATATGAATTTTATTAAGGCATCCAGCTACATTATGAAGTAGCAATTTCTACCTTATTCAGTGAACCTTATAATAATATAATATTTTATATATATGCATGTATATACAGATATACATACATACAGATATATATACACACACACATGTATATAGACACATAAATATGGACAGAGAGAGAGAGATTAAATTTTATCACCTAAGACATAATTTGATTTCCTGTTTTTTGCCTTGGGTATCGCACATTTAAAGGCTATAAGTGATGTGGGATTGCCGTCGAGATGTAGGATATTGATGGTACAAGATGCCATCTCAATGGCAATTCCAACAGCAGCCTCTTCTAACCTTTCAAAAACACCAATAGGGTCATAAAACAATAAGTGCCATGAAAAGTACTGTAATTTGTAAAAAAATTGATGCTTATTATAGACAGATAGAACACAATTGACAGATAGTAAAGGCTTTAGAAAAAGATGACAATGGGTTTTATTTAATTTAAAAAATAAAAGGAAAAAAGGAAAAAAGTAGGAAGGATTTTTTTACTCTTTCCTCTCTGTCCCTTGAGTCAGAGTCTAAGTGCTACACCAAGCAGGAATCTGGGCAGATATCCTCTGTTCCCCTTAAAATACTCTTGACCCTACATTCATGGTCCTATTTTCTCACTTTCCTCTGCCTGCTTCTCCCATATCTAGGCTAAAACTGCACACTTCAGAAACAGTCAGACATGAAGTTTAGAGTGTGGAGTGGGGTAATATTTTCACAAATTCTCCCTTCTGCTAGAAAGCACTTTGGGGGCTGGGTGTTATATTAAAAACAACAACAACAAAACAAGAATAAGTAAAACAGGAGCAAACATTCAATATACAACAGATAACAAAATGAGGTTTCGTATGTATTTCCTCTGTTCAGAATTTCCGAGCTGAGCAAGAAAAATAGAAGTGGGAGGAAGAAGCTGCCTCAGAAGAACAAAGATTCGTCCCATGAAAATTTACCGGAAACAAGCAATTGGGTCTTGTCTTCCCTGCAGCCCAGAAGTATTCCAAGACTTGAGAAAGAGATTTGTTAACTCCATGCATGACAGCAGAGTCACAGGAGACAAATTTATTCTGCATGTTTATAAAAATCTTGATGCACATCAAAACCCACTTTCTTTTC
>NW_007800295.1:0-1224 GCF_000696425.1 Galeopterus variegatus | reverse complement strand
GAAGGGGCTGAGTGAGAGGGAAGGCCATGGGGACTGCCAGCCATTGGCTTCAGTTTAAAATTAAATGGCTGTCCAGAGACCGTGAGGCTTGGGCTGGCGCAGCGCTGCTTCCTGAAGAGGAGGGTGGCGGAGAAAGGGGCCGCGGGCAGGCGCTGCTGTCAGCAGGTAGGATGAGTCTGTCCCAGCCCCGCTGTCTGACTCAGCGAGGCCCTGTGCTCGCACCTTCATCTCTCGGAGGCGTCGCTGGAGGGAGGGAGCAGGGAGAGGCCGGCCACAGGCGGAATTCTCTGGTCTGGGGATCTCAGATGGGCGTGATCAGTCTATTGTGGAAAAACTCCACTGGCGAGGGTTTGAAACCCTGACCAGCTGATCAGCAGCTGTGTGACCTTAAGTCTGCTTCTTCACCTCTCTGAGCCGCACTGTCCTCATGTGAAATAGGGGCACTGAGGCTATCCGCTGTCTCTGGTGACTGAGTAGGGCCAGGTCTGTGGCAGCCCCTCGCCAGCACCTGCTCTCAGCGCTCCTCCTTTAGGGCCCTGCTCCTGCAGACCCTTCTGCCACAGCTGGCAGTCTTGCCCGAAGTCTGTGCTCCAGTGTCACCTTGCATGGGAACCCTCCTTGGTCACCCTCCCGTCTCTCCTCCATAGCACACATCACTCCCGATGTGTGTGTATTACTTTCTTTTCCCCCACTAGAAGACAGGCTTTAGAAAGACAGCAACTTTGCCATTTTTTTCACTGTTGTATCCCCCAAACCTAGAAGAGTAGGTACGAAATAAATATTTGTGGAAGGAAGAAAGGAAAGAAGGAAGGGAGGGAGAGAGAAAAGGGGGGGAGGAGACATTCACGCCACTGCATTCACAGGGTGGCTCAGGATCACAAGGAAGTCGACATGTTTGGAAAAGATGGTACAGAAGAAGACCTCTTGGCCCACCAGCCTGTGCTGGTGCCCCTGGGGTGGGTGCTGGAGCTCTCTCTACTCTCAGGCCCACCTACGCTTCCAGGCCTCCCCACCTCCTGCTTCCCCACAGCCCTCTCCCTGCCCCGCCCTTGTGTACCACCCTGGGCCCAGAATGCCTCCCTCTGCTGCAGACATCCTGAAAAGCCCTGCCTGTCTTTAAGGCTTAGCTCCTGTCCTGTTTCATTCATTCATTTTACATTCATTCTTTTATTAAACAAAGACTCATTGCTGAATATTTGTTGCTGAGAAATTATACTGTGATGT
>NW_007800294.1:0-1224 GCF_000696425.1 Galeopterus variegatus | reverse complement strand
CTTTATTTTTCCCTTCCCAGCATTGTGCAAGATTCAGGCACACAGTATAAATCTGCTGTTGTTGGGTTACCACTTTGGGGAATTTCTATACCCTCTACTTTCCAGCCTGTGCTATCTCATTTTTTATGCTTATAGTATTTTTTCTTAATTATAAAAAAGTGCAAAAAACTACATCATGTCTATCCCACTGTTTTCCATCTGTCAGTCATTCTTCCTTGACTTTAACTTGGCTTTACCCTGTATTTCTTAAAATTCTGTAATGTACCATTTGTCTGATGTAAGAAGATGAGGAAAGAGAACAAAAAATTGTCAAATAGGGTTTCATGTGCTGCTAGTACTCATCAGTGAATGCTAAAACAAGAAACAAACAAACAAAAACTTCTGATAATGCTTTAATTGCTTCTGATGAGGCAACCTCAAGGAGGAGGTGACCATTTAGGAAAACTAGGTAAAAAGGTGGGGTCAATCACCTGCCAGGGCCAGAGACACCACCCTTACATCCCCTAAGAAATGGGAGTGTCTGGACCATGAGAGGATTCCACTTTATGCTAAAATAAAAATAAAATGGAAAAAAATAGTGCCAACATTTCTTTTTATGTCACAGTTCCCCCTATACATCTCTTTCACTGGTAAGCTCCCTTGCGCATTTAATTCCATCTGCCCACTTCAGGTGAGTACAGGAGAGTTTGGAAAGACACTCACACAGCTGAAATAGTTAAGCCCAATGAGCTTAGGTTGGAGGTACATTTAGAAAAAGAGGTGGAAGTGAGCAGATTTGGGAGAGGCCAAGGCCAAATTGCTGAATCATAATTCAAATTGCTGGATCCTTTCCCAAACCCACCTGCTCCTCTCACTCACTATAAGCACATCAGCTCTAGAATACCATGCCAGCCCAGGCTCAGCACCCAGGCTCCGCCTGTCTGGAAGAGTGGGCTAGACACTAAGCCCAGTGAAAGCAACCCACTCACATAAGCCAGATGCCTCTGGGCTATTCGGGTTTTACCTCTCCTTTACCCCTTAAGCCCAATTAATTGCCTGAACTACAGATTCGGGTTAGTTATCAGGTTTCATATCAAAGCTTGCTTCTCCCTTCCATCTTTGCTTCTGGTACTTTCATACAGCTCGGGACCTGTGATTATTCAGAATATAAGTGCCATCAAAGCAATGACCACCATTGCCATCACCTACCATGACTGACAGGATAAATGACCAAGGGTTATCTAC
>NW_007800293.1:0-1224 GCF_000696425.1 Galeopterus variegatus | reverse complement strand
TGTTGACCATCGTCTCATATACTTATTTGCCATCTGTATATCTTCCTTGGTGAGGTGCCTGTTCAGATTTTTTGCCCATTTTTTAATTGGGTTGTTTGTTTTCTTATTGAGTTTTAAGTGTTCTTTGTTTATTTTTGTATACCAGTCCTCTATCGGATATGTGCTTTGCAATGATTTTCTTCCTGACTGTAGCTTGTCTTTTATTCTCCTAACAGTGACTTTGCAGGGCAGGAGCTTTTAACTTTATGAAGTCTAACTTACCAATTTTTCCTTCATGAATTGTATTTTTGATGTTGTATCTAAAAACTCATTGCCAGGGCCGGCCTGGTGGCGCGCTGGAGAGTGCGCCGCTTGGGAGTGCAGCGGCGCTCCCGCTGAGGGTTCGGATCCCATGTGGAGACCGGTTCCCACTCACTGGCTGAGTGCGGTGCAGGCGCAACACCGAGGGTTGCGATCCCGTTACCGGTCAGTAAAAAAAAAAAAGACAAAAAGGAAAAAAAAAACTCATTGCCAAACCAAAGGTCACCTAGATTTTCTCCTATGTTAACTTCTAGAAGTTTTATGGTTTTCAGATTTACATTTAGGTCTGTGGTCCATTTTGAGTTAATTTTTGTGAAAGGTGTCAGGTCTGTGTCCAGATTCATTTTTTTTTTCACTTTAAATATACCCAATTTTGGGGGCCGGCCCGGTGGCGCACTGGATAGTGCGCCGCTTGGGTAGCGCGGCGGCGCTCCCGCCCGAGGGTTTGGATCCCACATACAGACCGGTTCCCGCTCACTGGCTGAGCAAGGTGCGGGAGCAACACCGAGGGTTGCGATCCCGTTGCCGGTCCCCGGTCCGGTACGGGGGCGACACTGAGGGTTGCAATCCGTTGCCGGACACGGAAAAAGACAAAAGACAAAAAAATAATAATAATAAAATAAATATACCCAATTTTTATTTGTCAATTATACATCGATAAAGCTTGAGAAATTAACATGGTGAATTTCATGTTATGCATTTTTCCCATAACAAATTGCAGATTCTTTTTCTTTACTTCGCTACTTTTTTTTTTCTTAATTTTATTTTGTCGATATACAATGTGGTTGATTATTGTGGCCCATTACCGAAACCTCCCTCCCTCCTCCCTCTCCCCCTCCCTCCCAACAATGTCCTTCCTCTTTGCTTGTCATATCATCTGCAAGGAATTGTAGTTGTTATGTCTTCTTCACCCCCGCCACCGGT
>NW_007800292.1:0-1225 GCF_000696425.1 Galeopterus variegatus | reverse complement strand
CGAACCCTCGGCGGGAGCGCCTGCCGCACTCCCAAGCGGCGCACTGTAGCAGTGCGCCACCGGGCTGGCCCATCCTTCTTATGTTTTGCTTCTCAGTGAATAATACCACCATCTACCTTGAAAAGCTTGACTTTTCTGTTTCTCACTTCCTCCTCCCTCTACTCTCTAGCCCCGCTTCATTCATATCCGATTAATCACAAATCCTATTGATTTGACCTCCAAAAGCACATTTTCTTTCTGACAACTTTTTCTATTTACATTGCATTACCATACTTCAGATCAAAAGCATCTCTTTACCTGATAACTATCAGTTTAAACATTCATCTGGTGTTTAAAACATAAATCCACTCAAGTCACTCTCTGGCTCAAAGTATTTCAGTGACTTCTCATTGTGTTTAGGAAAAAAAAAATCTCCAAGATTTGAGTCTGCTGACCTCTCTGATGTCATGTCATGCCACCCTCCTGGCTAGCTCCTCTGGAGCTCACCGGCACTCTTTCTCTGCCTTTTACAAGTGGTATCTTTCTTGAGGACATCTTCTCCTGGCTTTTTCTCACCCTTCAAATCTCAGCTTCAACCTCATTTCCTCCTAAAGGCCTTCCCTGAGCACCATGTCTAAAGTAGAGTTTCCAGTTATTCTCTCTTACATCACCCCATGTATTACGTTTGTACCATATCTCAAAGTGTAAATATTTAGTTTATTTATTGTCTGTTTGCTTTATCCTCACTAAACTAAATTCCATAAGGGTAGGTAGGAACTGTGTCTGATTCTAAGTACTTTTAGGATCTAGTATTTCCTGGTAGGTTGAAAAATTATGTGTTGAATTTGGATGAATGAATGATTGCTCCCTTCCTCAGTACATTTTTCACACTGGAATCAGTCATATCTTTTTAGTGCACAAGCTGGGTCTGTCCCTGCCCCTTTTAAAACCCTTTGATGGTTTTCTATTTCCCCAGAGCACAAAGTCCTTCAAATTCTGGCTTCTGATTTCCTTTCCTTTCCTTCTCCCTTCCGCAATTGAATTTGATACACTCAAGCTGTCGGCAATTCCCATAAACCACAGCTATCTTCTGGGTCTCAAGGATTCTCTGGTTCCTACTGTTTAAATAGATCATTCTTCCCTTTCCCTTTCCACCTAATCTAGACTTTTCTGAAAGTTCTCACCTTTGACATCTACCACTGCACTCAACCTTCCCTGACCTTGGGATGCCCTCCTCCCCACCCCC
>NW_007800291.1:0-1225 GCF_000696425.1 Galeopterus variegatus | reverse complement strand
CTTTACTGATCTCATTGTTGTGATTTTGAGGTGCTTCCCAGTCCAAGGTTTCAAAGTAACCAGACAGACAAGAAAACTTGCAAAAATGACATTTACAGGGGGAAACACAGTTGGAATACAGAAACTCAACGTCAAAATTTTCCTTGAAATAGTTCTGGAGTCAGAAAGCCAGAGAGTTCGAAAGTGCCAGCTAAGTAAATTCCCGGGTGCATTTCACAACAGAACAGTAGAAGGTGATTTTGTCCTGTCTCCTATCAACACTCTTGATTTGTTGATGCAAACCACCCCTCTCCTTAATACCTTCATTAAATCTGGGTTAACAAACCAACACACCCATCTTACATAAACCACTTTACTTAAACCTACACACCCCGAATTTACACTCAAGCTAGAGAGCCTTCTTAGAAGTTTAGAACAAGTCAACACAATTATCCACATTATGACTCAAAAGACTTTTCACGCTCAGATGGCATCTTCAAAATGGGTTCAGATGGCATCTTCAAAATGGGGTGGAAATAATACCACCAAAGGCCCCCAGCCCAGAGGCTGACAGCGTTTGAATGGCAGAGACTGATCAGACCCACTAGCACAGATGCACCTGTTATTTTGAAAGTGCTAAATTAGCAATTAATTTAGCACCTCAAGAGATTCACAAGTATGTTTTATTTTAGGATATACCCAAGCACATGAACACTGGGGGGCACATTATTTTTCTCTCAGACGATTTTTGGAATAAATAAAAATAAACTGAGTTTCCAGTGATGCAGACTATAGAATGTTACAATTCATGCCTTGTATTTGCATCAGCCTTCCCCTTGCCGCCAAAAAAAAACCTTGGTTGTTTTATTTATACCAGCATTTCTCAATATAAGGACAATTTTGAAGGGCCCAACCAAGGGGACATTTGGCAATGTATACAGACGTTTTTGGTCATCACCATGGAGGGAGGCATGCTCCCGGCATCTGGTGGGTAGAGGCCAGGAATGCTGCTAAACATCTTACAGTGCACAGGACAGCAGCTACTCTAGAGATTATCCTGTCCCAAAGGTCAATAGGGCTGAGGTTGAGAAGCCCTGACTTATACGTGTGACTACTATGAACCACACTGTGAAACTGCTCAGAAATCACAGGCGACGTTAGGCTGTATTCATGGTATCCACACTAAGAGTTACTATTCTTCATGAACACAGGCTTGGTCTCCCATCTTGGGAGAGATGAGACCCTT
>NW_007800290.1:0-1225 GCF_000696425.1 Galeopterus variegatus | reverse complement strand
TGGACCTCCCTCCCACAACCAGGCACACCATGCCAGTGCCTCAGGGATGCCCAGGGACCTGAGGCATGGAGAAAGGGACTGGACCTCCCTCCCACAACCAGGCATACCATGCCAGTGCCTCGGGGCCACCCGGTGACTCGGGGCATGGAGAAGGGGACTGGACTCCCTTCCCACAACCAGGCACACTGCGCCAGCACTTCAGGGCCAGCCCAGGGATCTGAGGCATGGAGAAGTGGAACAGACACACCCCACAACCAGGCACACCACCAGCACCAAGGAGCATGCCAAAGACATCACCTCCATGTGGGAGGCCCTCCACAGCCACCACACTAACCATTGCTGCCATGAAAGCGGCAAGATGCCACAACCACCACGTAGATGGTCCGCCAATCACTCAAGTGCATTGACACAAGGAGAGTCACCAACAGAGGTAAAGAAAAGAAGAGGATGTCTCTCTCCACAAAGCCCATTTCAGAGTGACAGAAGAAACATCTGCTCTATGAAAATATTGGGGGACCTGAACACATCTTTCACCCTTAGACAGACCATCTAGGCAAAAAATTAACAGAGTAACCATTATTCTTTCAGAAGGAGAGAAGAAATCTAGGGTAAATAGAGGCAGGAGGGGGTAGGGAGAGGGGGATGGGGAGAGATTGGACAAGGGACATAAAGAATAATTATGATTTGTAACAATGTATATGCTAGTAATATTGATTTCATCAACATATCTCAATGTTGACCCCCAAAATACGTATAATCAATTTTGTTTCAATAAATAAAATAAATTTTTTTAAAAAGAGAGAGATAAACCAGAACTAATTTCTAAAAGTGGAACCCCAGGGCTGACCCATGGCTCACTTGGTAGAGTGTGGTGCTGATAACACCAAGGCCGAGGGTTCGGATCCCTATGTAGGGATGGCTGGTTTGCTCACTTGGGAGAGCGCGATGCTGACAACACCAAGTCAAGGGTTAAGATCTGCTTACCAATCATCTTTTAAATAAATAAAAATAAAAGTTGATCCCCAACTAATTTTTTAAGAGACCCTATATTAGACAGAAAGAAGTGGGTTTTTTTTGTTTGTTTGTTTGTTTTTTTCTGGTGAATAAAAAAGATCATAATCCCAATTCAAAAAAAAGAAAGAAATGAATATGCTGATTGCCCCGAATGGATCATCACACATTGTATACATGTATTGAGATATAATTCTGTACCCCATAAATATGT
>NW_007800289.1:0-1225 GCF_000696425.1 Galeopterus variegatus | reverse complement strand
GATGTTCTGGGAAAAGTAGAGATGAGGGATGAGCAGCAATGTAAAAGACAGAGACAAAGTCTTGGACACTGGCTGTTCAGTCCCAGATTCCGGTGGCCCATGTGTCCTTAGCCAGTCATACCTTTTCCAGATCTCTGCTACCTAAACTAGTCTGAATGAGTCTCTGTTTTTTGCCTGTTTTCCCTGCCCAACTGTTCCATGATGTAGGCCTCCTCCCAGGAACAGTCAACAATCTTCTCACCACCCAAGCCTGGGGCAACCCAACCAGAAGGTGTGGAGCACCCCATGAGTCCCAGAAACTACTCAAGGGAGGATCATAGAATGTTTTAAGCATACTTGACTTTGAAACAGCTCTTAAAATACCCTGACTGGGAATGACATTTTTGTTTGCTGAAAATTTACTGATGCTTAATGTGTTTTTGAAAAATCAAGGCCTCACTTCAGCTCACACCCTTGGTAGAAAAAGCATGGTCAGCTGGCCCCCATGGCCCCCAGGCAGAGCGAGCTTTCAGAACCACTGCTGGGAATCGGGCTTCCTCCAACTAGCCACAAAGTCCTCTTCTGTGGTGTCATGGGCTTGTTCATGCTACTTGCCAATACCAGAGAATATGGCTGTTGACTTCTTTCTAGGGTACTCTGTTCAACAGAAGAAAACATTTCTGAGTCTCTCTCATGACTTGATCCTCTGACCTGTGACATAGAATCCTTCTGGGATTAGGGCCAGCCCAGTGGCACACTGCTACAGTGCGCCACTTGGGAGCGCGGCGGTGCTCCCACCGAGGGTTCGGATCCCACATACAGACCAGTTGCCGCTCACTGGCTGAGCAAGGTGCAGGCGCGCCGCCGAGGGTTGCAATCCCGTTGCCGGTCCCGGTCCGGTACGGGCGCAACACTGAGAGTTGCAATCCGTTGCCGGACACGAAAAAAAGGAGACAAAAAAAGGAAAAAAAAAAAAAGAATCCTTCTGGGATTAGAAGGAGGGTAGCTTCCATGACAAAGAAAGGCAGAAGAAAAGAATTCTCAGTCCTCTGAAGGAGGGCTTCAAGATTAGCATCCTGCCCTGTGGGAGGTTAGAGGCATGCCACGAGCCAGGGGACTTGCCTGGGTTTATGGTCAGTACCATTTGAAAATGCCCATTAGAATTGCAAATCTATAAAGAAGACGGAAGTTCACCTTTACGCAGGGACAATTGTCTGAACTATTGAAAGGGCTTAGACTCCCCAAG
>NW_007800288.1:0-1225 GCF_000696425.1 Galeopterus variegatus | reverse complement strand
TTGGCAGAGGAAATTGTGAGTGCAACTCATGACAGTGAGTGGAACGGTGACAGATGCTGAGGCTTACGAGAAGCTCTGTTTGGTGGGACCTAGGGGAAAGGTGGGGGGTGGCAGAGGATGAAGCTGTAAAGGTAAGCGGGTACTGGAGTGTGAGGGTTTTTATGACAGGCTAGTGGCTTTGGACTTCATCCTGTACAAGGCTGGGAAACCATGAAGTACAGGAGTGACATGAGTCTAGGTCATTAGCAGCAAAGGATGAAAACAAACCAACGAAGAAACTCAACTCGATCTAGTTTAAGCAAAAACATGAACTTATTGGTCCTGTGACTAAAAAGCACTGGCTGCCATGTTGGCTTCATTCTCTAGCTCTTCAAGGTGGTGGTTCTGAGTCTATATCTACCCAGAGCTAAATCCAGTAGAAAGAGAGCTTTTCATCCTGGCAGCTCTCACTCAAGTCCCAGGACTCTGAACCAATCACTGTGGGGCAAGGGGCTCAGTGTGCTGATCGGCCAGGCTGGCTCTGTGCTCCCCCTTACTAACCAGGAGTGGTGCTCCACTCAAACTCCACAGAGGGGCAAGGGGGCAGGTGCTTCCCCCACATAAACTTGCTGTCACCAGAATAAGGGCGAATGGACACTGAGCACCTAAGAACGACAAATGTGTGCTCCTGTTTTAAGAAAGGGCACTCACAGTAACTGTAGGAAACAGATTTGACAGGGAAGCCTGGAGGGAGGGATACTTGTTAGTCTATTAGTCCCAGCCAGATAAGAGGTGATGAAGACCTGAACCAAGGCAGAGGAAATATAAGAAATTTTTAGGTAAAAGCAATAGAATTTGGAGGATGGATGAGAGTCAAGGGGAAGACAGGGGTCAAGGGTGACCCGTCAGTTTCTGGCTTAGATAACTGGGTAGCGCCATTCGAGAGAGAGAGAGACTATTGGAAGAGGAGCAGTTTGAGTGGTGGTTGTGATTAATAAGTTTAGTTTGGGCATGTTAAGTTTAAAATGTCAGGGGCACGCTCCAGTAGAGGTTTCCAGCAGGCAGTTAGATTTAAGAGTCTGGACCTCAAGAAAGAAATCTGAACTGGAAACAGGGATTCCAGCGTCTTCAGGTTACAGATGAAGATTGAATCCATGGCGGGGGGCTGGAGTGAGATAACCCAGGAAATGTGTGTAAGGTAAGAAGGAAAGGGAGTCCAGAAGAGAGTCCCAAGCATGCCAACATA
>NW_007800287.1:0-1225 GCF_000696425.1 Galeopterus variegatus | reverse complement strand
GGAAAATATGGCTAATTCCAGATCCGGGAGAGACAAAGAACTGTTTCAGCCTTGCAAATCCAAAAAAAGCTGATTCGCAAGGACAAGTTTGAGGGATAAAAGAGCCAGTTCAGTAGGGACTCTAGTGGTGACATTTGGGGAGATTTGAGCTTCAGTAGAAATAATGGGTAAAGTGAATTATAACTCATAGAGTAAAAGAAACGATGAGTCCATAGTGTTAAACACAGAGACACAGAGAGAGAGAAAGAGAGAGAGAGAGAAAGAGAACACAATAGGTTTTCACCTACTGATGGAGGTTCTTACATAATTTCTTTGTCAGAATACTGATAATTAAAGGGAAAGTACTAAGTTTTTACCCAGACTTATAGGAATAATTGAAGTTTATCCTGACTTCACAAGGAAATTTTTTGCAGTGAAATGTCATGTAATAAAAGTAAAAAGAGTGGTTAACGTTGTAAAAAATTATTTACGAACCCCAGTGAAATAAAAGCAGGTAAAAATTATTAAAGGATTCTTAAGTATTACATAAAAATTTGATAGAAAAATGACTTCCCACACTGACAATTACCACCCAACAGCTTGCTACTAGTTACAGAAGGGGAAACTTATTTTTACAAAGAAGAGTTCTGGCTACCACTAGCTTAACCAAGGGACCAAAACTAACATCACAAATAGTAGGACAGCCTGTCATTATGTGCTTCCTACTGGGGTGCTATTTGAGGGACACAGCATGCTAAAAACAACTTGCAAAAAATATTTAACTTCAATATAATAAAGCATTCAGATCTAAATTTTAATTTACAGAAACTGGGAATAGAGAAACTATTTAACAAATGTCACAAGACAACATGCTTATAAATGCACAATATTTGACAAACACTGGGCTTGATACCATGGGGTAAAGGGTTGGGCAGCCATTCTGGGAAAGAAACAAAATGTGTAAACCAAAGGTGGGTCCTGTATTAAAGAGAGGAGGTTTAATGGACATTTAGGGAAAACAATGGGAAATCTGAACATGAACTGGATATACATAATATGAGAGAATTATTGTTAATACCCTTAGATCGGAATTGCAACTGTTTGGGAGAATATCTCCTCTCCTAAGACAGCTTTCTGAGGTCTGTAGGGGTTAATTGAGATGTATGCAATTTACTTTGAAGAGCTTTAGGAAAATATTGCACATACAGTATGTATGTAGATATGTTCACATTTATCTCCCTGTATT
>NW_007800286.1:0-1225 GCF_000696425.1 Galeopterus variegatus | reverse complement strand
AAGATAATCATATGGTTTTTGTCCTTGATTTTGTTGATGTGGTGTGTCACATTTATTGACTCGTATATGTTGAACCATCCTTGCATCCCTGGGAGGAATCCCACTTGGTCAAGGTGTATAATTCTTTTGATGTGCTGTTGTATTCTGTTCGCTAATATTTTGTGAAGGATTTTTGCATCTACATTTATCAATGATATTGTCCTGTAGTTTTCTTTTCTTTTTGTGTCTTTGTCCTTCCTTTTTTTGTTGAAAAAAAAAAACCTGATTTTGGTATCAGGGTGATGGTGGCCTCATAGAATGAATTTGGGAGAATGACCTGTGTTTCAATTTTTTGGAATACTTTGAAAAGGGATGGTGTTAATTCTTCCTTAAATGTTTAGTAGAATTCAGCAGTGAAGCCATCTGGTCCCGGGCTTTTCTTTGTTAGGAGACTGCTGATCACTGCTTCAATCTCATTGTTCATTATTGGTCTGTTCGGGTTTTCTGTTTCTTATTGATTTAGTAGTTTGTGTGTGTCCAGAAATTAATCTATTTCCTCCAGATTTTCTAATTTGTTGGCATTATAGTTGTTCATAATAATCTCTAATGATTCTTTGTATTTCTGTGATATCAGTTGTGATGTCTCTTTTTTTCATTTTTGATTATTGTTATTTGGGTCTTCTGTCATTTTTTAGTTAATCTAAAAGCTAATGGTTTATCCATTGTGTTTATCTTCTCAGAAAACCAACTCTTTGTTTTCTTGATCTTTTGTATCTTTTTTTGGTCTCTATTTCATTTAGTTCTGCTCTGATCTTAATTATTTCTTTCCATCTCCTAATTTGGAAATCGGATTGTTCTTGTCGTTCTAGTTCTATGAAGCATATGTTCAGTTGTTTATTCGAAGTTTTTCTATTCTTTTTATGTAAAACCTTTATTGGAATAATCTTCCCTCTTAGCACTGCTTTTGCAGTATCCCATAAGTTTTGTTAAGTTGTGCCTGTATTTTCACTTGTAGCAAGACATTTTTTTATTTCTTGCTTTATTTGTCCTTTGTCCCATTGGTCATTCAAGAGCATGGTGTTTAATTTCCAAGTATTTGTATAGTTTCCAAAGTTTAGTTTGTTGTTAATTTGTAATTTTATTCCATTGTGCTCTGAAAATATACTTGATATGATTTCAATCTTTTAAAATTTGTTGAGTCTTCACATTGTGACCTAACATGTGGTCTGTCCTGGAGAATGGTCCA
>NW_007800285.1:0-1225 GCF_000696425.1 Galeopterus variegatus | reverse complement strand
ATTGTTGTCTTTCTATCTCTTAGTTCTGCACCTCTAGACAATATTTCAATTCTTAGTCCATCCCCTTTATTTGAGTCCCTAAACACTGATAGTTCCTTTAATATAACTCAGTACAAATAAATGTAGCTCTAAAATCTATGACAAAGTAGTTTCAGGTTTGCTGAAGGTCAAGTTAGATTAGAAATGGATTTTCTCTTTATCCCAAACTTCCTACCTCTTCAAATTAGAAAGGTTTCCTTTTTCACTGAGATTCTGATCATTTTTTCAAGGAATTTTAAAGAAACAGAAAATATATTATTTTGGAAAAAAAATAAATGGAAGTGAAATATGGATAAATTTAGTATCACTTTAATTTATTAAATAAACATTCTCGAATTCATTGATTAAATTAGAGGTTTATAAACTGATTGGTTTTAAGGGATAAAAAAAATCTATCTACTTATTATTTAGGCAGTTAAGAAATATTTGCTTAAAAACGGAAATACAAATTTTTCTGATTATCACTGAAAATCAAATTTATTACCATCACTTTAAAACAACCTTAGTGTCTCATCTCAAGCTCATCCTTTTATGACCTAAAAAGATGAGACAAATAGAAAGAGAGAGAAGCCTCGTTTTTTGTCTTTTTATCTTTTTTTTTCCGTGTCCGGCAACGGATCGCAACCCTCAGTGTTGCCCCCGTACCGGACCGGGGACCGGCGACGGGATCACAAGCCTCGGCGTTGCTCCCGCGCCTCGCTCAGCCAGTGAGCGGGAGCCGGTCTGTACGTGGGATCCGAACCCTCGGACGGGAGCGCTGCCGCGCTTCCCAAGCGGCGCACTATCCAGTGCGCCACTGGGCCGGCCCGAGAAGCCTCGTTTTTATTTTAAAAAAGTGATTCCACAGTTCTGCAATATAACTAAACTAAAATGTTTACGAAGGTAAAAGGATAACGTATTCCATGTTCATTTTTATAAATGGCAAGTTCCTTCTTATATTAGTTATGCTGATTATTAATTTCACGAATGTTACTCAGAAAATATCCCAGACTTAAGGTGTCAAGTGCTCATTTTCTGCATAGATAATTATTAGTACATCACATTATTTCAAATTAATTTAATTCCATTTCAAGTCAGTTCAATTTAGCCAATACATATTGGAGTTCTGTTATTGTGAGTTTCTGTATAAGTACAGAAAAAGATGAATGCAATCAACTTCCTGCTTTCCAGAACCTCAAAGCTTTGC
>NW_007800284.1:0-1225 GCF_000696425.1 Galeopterus variegatus | reverse complement strand
CTGTCTCCCACAAATCAACCAATTTACATCTATAAAAATGTAACATCAGCCAAGCTGGGGCTGCTAGAGCTCAGGAGAAGAGGTAGAGAGACCCACAGATTTCATGAAGGCAGGAAAAACCATGATGAGAGAAAGAAAAAACTTCTCTGAGTGTTTCAGGCCGTGGCCACTTTAATGCTGGAACTGCAGAGCATATGGACCAGGAGCTGGCAGAAGCCACAGCTGTGTGCTTCAGATGGTGTTACTTAGAGGCGGGAGGGGAGAAGAGGGCCTTAGTGGCCCCCAGGACAGCAAGACCACTATTAGGGTTCCCATGGACCCATGCAGGAGCAAGGAGCCAGAACACCTGTAAAAAGGGAGCCATTCGGAGGCCAGTGAATCATCACAAGGGACTGGTGCAGGGCCTGTCCCATGGGAAGTGTTTGGAGCAAGGGCGGTGGGGGAGATGGGCCCACTGGGGGAACACTGGGGCACAGCAAGGACAGCCAACCCACCCCCCAATCAGCACAGGATCACTCAGAGGAGACTGGTCAGGAAAGCAGAATTGTATGGGGTGCAGTTTGATGAAAGACCTCAGGCTCAGATCAGAGTTTCTACACAACCCAGATCTACTGGGTCTCAGGAGAGCTGGAAGTACCTATAAGGTCAACCATTAAACTCTGAGCTGCACAAAAAGTCATCCCTAGGGAAACAGCAGCAAAGCACCAATTTAGCTCGACCACAGAGCTCAAGTACTGGTTCTCACAGGAAGTTCCCCCATTTTAGAAGTAAGCAAAGGACAAAAAATTAGTTCCAGCCCAGGCACAACACCAGGACTTTGGGGCCTGCCTGGGAATCAGAGGCTTGAAGCTGGGACTGGGCCCTCCTCTCACAACCAAGCACACCACAACAGGGCCTCAGGGCCTGCCCAGTGACCTGAGACATGGAACCGGGGACTTGACCCCCTTCCCACAACCAGGCACAATGCACCAGTGTGTTGGGGCCCACCTGGGGACCCAAGGCATGGAGAAGGGGGCTGGACCCCCCCTACAACCAGGCACACCACACCAGCACCTCAGGTTCTGCCTGGGGTCCCAAAGTCTGGAGAAGGGTATCAAACCCCTCTCCCACAACCAAACACACTATGCCAGTGCCTCGGGACCTGCTCGGGGACCCACGTCATGTAGAAGGGGACTGGATCCCTCTCCCACAACCAGGCACACCATGCCAGTGCCTCAGGGCCTGC
>NW_007800283.1:0-1225 GCF_000696425.1 Galeopterus variegatus | reverse complement strand
AAACAGAAAATTGGTACCGAGGAGTGGGGTGTTGCTAAACAGATACCTGAAATTGTGGATGCAGTTTTGGTACTGGGTAATGGGCAAAGGTTGGAGTAGTTTGGAGGACTTAGAAGAAGAGAAAAAGACGAGGGCAAGTTCGGAATGCCTTAGAGACTTATGTAGTGGTGAGCAGAATGCTGATAGAAATGTGGACAGTAAAGGCCATGCGGATGATGAGGTCTCAGATAGGAATGAGGAACTTATTGGGAATTTGACAAAAGATCACCCTTGCTAAACCATAGCAAGGAACTTGGCTGCATTGTGTCCGTGCTCTTGGACTTTGTGGAAGGTGGGATGTAAGAGTTGTGAACTCTGGTTCTGCATTTGGCAGAAGAAATTTCTAAGCAGCAAAGCATTAAGGATGCTGTGTGGTTGCTTCTAACAGCCTACTCTGAGTTATGGCAGCAAAGGCATGACGTAAAGCCAGAATTTAAAAGGGAAGCAGAGTGAAAAGATGTGGAAAACTTGCAGCCTGGCCATGCGGTAAAGAAGCTGAGAGCTGGAGAACAATGTGAGGGTGAAGCAGATAAATTGGTTGCTAAAGACATTATATTGGTGGTGAAGCAGCCAGATGCTAATAGTGGAGAAAATGAGAGAAAAGCCCTAAAGGCATTTGAGAAGTCTGGAAGGGTGCCCCACCCGTCACAGACCCTGAGGCCTAGAAGGACTGAGTTATCCTGGGGGACAGACCTGGGGCGCAGCTGCCCTCAGGAACCTGCTCCCTGCATCCCAGCTGCTCCGGCTGGAGTGGCCCCAAGTGTGGTTCGTGCAGCAACCCTGGAGAGTAGAGGCCCGAAACCTTGTTGGTGTCCACGTTGTGTTAAGTTTGCAGGCCAGCAGGACGTGAGCACAATGGAGGCGTGGCAGCCTCCACCCAGATTCCAAAGGATGTATGGAAAAGCCTGGGGGCCCAGGCAGAGACCTGCTGCAGGGGCAGAGCCACTGCAGAGGACATCTACTAGAGCAATGCCAAGCAGGAAAGTGGGGTTGGAGCCCCCACAGAGAGCCCCCACCAGGGAAATGTCTAGTAGAGCCAATGCAGCAGGGCTGCTGCCAGGACCCCAGAACTTCAGGGCCACTGGCAATGTGCAATGCAGGCCTGGAAAAGCCATAGGCAGCAGCGTGGCCCACTGGGCTGCACCTGGCAGAGCTGTGGGAATGAGGCTGCCTGATGCTTTGGGGG
>NW_007800282.1:0-1225 GCF_000696425.1 Galeopterus variegatus | reverse complement strand
TTCGGTTAGGATAGCTAACATCCAAAAGACAGAATGATAAGTGCTGGAGAGGTTATGGAGAAAATGGAACTCTCATCCACTGTTGGTGGTGTTGCAAAATGGTGCAGCCTTTATTGAAAATGATATGGAGGTTCCTCAAACAATTACAGATAGATCTACCACATGACCCAGTGATTACACTGTTGGGAACATACCCAGAGGAATGGAAATCATCATGCTGATGGGATACCTGTTCTCCAGTGTTTATTGCAGCTCTTTATACAATAGCCAAGGGCTGGAACCAGCCCAAATGTCCATCATCTGATGAGTGGATAAGGAAACTGTGGTACATCTACAGTATGGAATACTACTCTGCTATAAAAAAAAAACAACTAAATACTACTATTTGCAACAACATGGATGGACTTAGAGAAAATTATATAAAGGAAAATCTCAGCGAAGAGACAGGCTATAGCACCAGAGCCACTAAAAGTGATGGTGTTACCAGTGACTATAGAACAGTTTGGTATGCTGTCTTATCAATTGAGTGTCTCCCTGGATGCACTTCGTTTGTGATGTAATTGGGCCAGCCTAGTCATAATTCCTCTCAAACTATATTTTTAATTGACTGCTTTGTATTCACTGTGGTTTGGAAAACACAGAACCACACTTAAAGTAATAACTGAATATGAGTAAATAAATATTGAGATCTTAATAAGATTTAATCTTACATCAACTTTTTCAGTTTAAAATCAGACCATTTCTGGTTTATTTAAACTTCTCATGGACTATTTTGCTGAATTTATTATTCTTTTTTTATAAAGTGTATTTTAACACATTTCAACTTGTTTAATTGATTTACTGAAAAACAAGATATTTTATTGTGAGGAAGTTAGCACCTGGAATCATATTTATGTACTACATATAATATTAGCTACTACTTACAATAAATAATCATGGTGCTTTCTTAAGTGTGTTACAGAAGACATCAAATTTTATTCCCGTAATAACTCAATGAAGTAGATATTTTTACTTTCTACTTGACAGACAAGGAATATAAAGCTTAGATAGGTTAGACTCTTGTCTAAGATCCCACAAGTATTAAAATTTAATTGTAAAATTTAGAATTTAATCAGAGGTGTACTTGCTTTTTATGAAAGTGCTTATTAACAACTTTTGTTTAATGAATGAAAGAATAAAAGAATGAGTCCCAGTATCCCATATTAGTTTTACATTGATTTTTTTT
>NW_007800281.1:0-1225 GCF_000696425.1 Galeopterus variegatus | reverse complement strand
GGCAGACAGCTTCCTATTTGAGGCCAGAGCCAGGCCAACATTCTGCTGCCTTCTTGTCCTATCCAGTGTCGCTCCTCATAAACCCCGTCTGTAGGACCAACCTTCCAGGAAGACACCCACGTGAAGCACAGTTCTCCCATAAGCCAGGCAGGCAGCCACACAAGATGTTTAAGTCACTCAATTCCATCCTTTGCAGGTCCCCTCTTGCCCCGTCTCCCTCCTTTCAACCCCCCACAAATGCCTTGCTGGGGAAACCCATTTATACACTCAGACGCTCACCCCCTCCACACTCTTCCACTCTAAAGAGAAGGGAGGGGTTGCAGGTAAAGTGAGGCAGGCTGAAAGCAGCCTCGCTTTCTAGCGCCAGAAGGCAGCTATGATGAGAAGACTGCGGAACCCAAGGAAAAAGGGGAAGGCAGAGGTGTATGTATGCCCTCCCTAATCTAAGCCTGCCTCGGGGTGGGGGATGGGGGTGCTGGCCTCCTCTGCCCACCTGGCACCTCCAGGGTCTCCAAGTCCTGTAGCCAGGGCTAGGTCCACCCTCTTGGCCACAGCCTGGTTTCTTGGATACCCCACCCCTGACTACACTCATCATTGCCACTAGGAAGTTCCGGAGTGAATGAAAGGGCTGCTCCTCTGCCTCCTTCTCTGCTCCTGCTTGCTCTCCTTCCCTCCCCACGTGTCTCAGAGCCACTGCCGTGCTCTGCCCACCACACACAGCAGGCACTTTAACAGTCATCATTCTCCCCTGTCACAGGCAAGGACAGAGATGTGAAGTCATCTGGGCAACTGCTCACACAGGGTTGCTGCGTCAGCATTGACTGAGTGACTCCAATGGCCAGGAAGCTGTGGGAGTTACATGGAAGAAGGAGACACAGCACTGCCCTCAAGAAGCTTTGGTTCTATCAGGGAACAGGCAAGTACCCCAGAAATGCAATGCCACCAAGACGGAAGTTTCTGTACTGGTGGCATCCAGAGGAAGGGAAGAAGGCATGGAGCACCTGGGACGTGAGCTGTGAACTCTGGACTCCTCCAAACCCACACCCCTCTCGCCACACCAGACGCTGCCACCTGAGGATGGGGCCAGCGTGGGCTCAAAGAGTCACCCTCCCCAGGAGGTGTCTGTGAGTCCTCTCCGATTCCTTCAGGACTTGGGACAGCCCCTCCAGCCAGGATTCCTCACTGAGCACTTCAGACCCTTGCCCCTGAGCGTTTTTTCTTTCCT
>NW_007800280.1:0-1225 GCF_000696425.1 Galeopterus variegatus | reverse complement strand
CATTCACTGACAATTAAGTACAGTGTCAGTAATAAAACCCTTCACCCCACAGAAAGGACCCGTCACCCCACCCACCTCCCCACCCCAACCCTGCATTATGCTACTGGCTGGGAAGTTTACTTGTCCGACACATGGTCCTGGTGAATGGCTGGACACCTCAGTCTCTTCCACGTGGCATCTCGTCCATCTACAGCCTAGAGCAGCTGCCTCACACTCCAGGAGGGAGAAGATGGAAGCTGCCACGCCTCTAGGGACTTGGACTCCAGACCAGGTGCAGGTTGATTTCACCACATTCTGTTTGTCAAAGCGAGTCCCAAGACCAGCCTAGATCCTACACAGGGGGAAAGAGCCTCCTCTTCTCAATGGGAGGAACGTGAGGCAATGTTTCTCTAATCTACTAAAATCGCCTCAATTTAGAAATTTAACAACAAAAATTAGAATACATATAATAATTACTGAATGCTTATTTTAGTGCCACAAATTAACTCTTTATAAGACAGATATGTTTTATTCTAATCTTCCAGTTGAAGATTCTGGGGGAGAAGAGGTTATGAAACATGTTGAAGGTCATCTCTATAATATGCCTGGATTCTAATCAGGAAATCGGGTTCACAGAAGGCAGTGGGTGTATGACATCAGAGAGGAATCCTACAGAGATAGTTGGAAAGATTCTGTGAGAGGCACTGCCCCACTGCTGCACAGAACATGGCTTCACTCTGATCTCCCTGAACACACAAACCTGTATTTCTTGATACCATTTTGTATGCTCATTAATAGTTCCGAAGATAATCAATGTAATTAAATAAGATGGCATTTTACTAGCTAAGAATCAAAAAATATATGGTAATTTTTTTTATTGCTAAAACAATGAGAAAATAATGAAAGCATGGGAGAAAACACTAGACTGAGTCTTTGGGTATGTGGTTTAGACTCTCAGTAGTGGAGCACGTGGCTCTCTCCTCCAGAAGAGAGGGACCATCAGGAAAAGGTAATGTGAAGAAGAGGAAAAATCTCGGTTACTCCAAAGAAGCTGAAGAGGAAACAAGTCTCCTTCCTGAGCACCAGCAAGCAGAAGGAAATCCTAAATGAAAAATAATAATAATAAGTAATAATAATAATAATAATAATAATAATAATAATAATAAAAGTACTTACAGGTGCTGTATGGAACATTGTGCTGGGCACCTTGTAATAAACTGGACTGGAACTAACCATTCTAGACCTC
>NW_007800279.1:0-1225 GCF_000696425.1 Galeopterus variegatus | reverse complement strand
GGAAAATGTGGTATATCTATGCAATGGAATACTACTCTGCTATAAAAAAGAATGAAATACTTCCATTTGCAATGACCTGGATGGATGTGGAGAGAATTATATTAAGTGAAAGAAGTCAGGCACAGAAAGAGAAATATCACATGTTCTCACTTATTTGTGGGAGCTAAAAATAAATAAATAAATACACAAAAAAACCGGGAGGTGGGGTTGGAAGAAGACATAACAATTACAATTCCTTGAAATTGATATGGCAAGCATATAGAAAGGACATTGTTGGGAGGGAGCGGGGAGAGTGAGGAGGCAGGAGGGAGGGAGGTTTCGGCATTTGGCCAAAATAATCAACCACATTATATATTGACAAAATAAAATAAAAGAAATTAAAAAGAAATAAAGGAAAATAATATGTTTCTTAGACAAACAAAAACTGTGGGAATTCACCCCACAAGACTGTCCCTTTAATGAATCCTTAAGGGGGTCCTGCATCTGGAATCAAGAAAGAGATATATGTCATTGTAAATACACAAGAAAGAAGAAAAACCACTAGTAGAACAGGTACACAAATAAGAAAGGGAATGAAAATGTATTTTATCACAATGAAAAAACACCCAACAGCAAAGATAAACAATAAAAGGGAAAGAAAGGAACATAAGAAATATAAAACAACATAGAGAAATTAATAAAATGCCAGGAATGAGGCAATACCTTTCAATAACAACCCTGAATGTAAATGGATTAAATTCCCCATTAAAAGATATAGACTGAAAGAATGGATCAAAAAACTAGACCCAACTGTATGCTGCCTGCAAGAAACTCACTTCACCAATAAAAGCACACATAGATTAATAGTGAAGGGATAGAAAAAGACATTCCATGCAAATAGAACCACAAAACAAGCAGGAGTTGCCCTATTTAGATAACATAGATTTCAAGCAAAGAACTCAAAAGAGAGACAAGGTAACTATATAATGTTAAAATAATCAATGCAGCAAGAAGATACAACAATCATAAATATATGTGCAACCAACACCACACAGATATATAAAGCAACTGTTACTGGATCTTAGGGGAGAGAGAGACCCCAACACAGTAATAGTTGGGGACTTTAACTCTCAACACTAAACAGATCATCTAGACAAAGAATCAGTAGAAAAACATTGGATTTAAACAGAACCTTAGAGCAAATGGACTTGACAGACATATATAGAACATTTCATAAAACAGTGAC
>NW_007800278.1:0-1225 GCF_000696425.1 Galeopterus variegatus | reverse complement strand
ATACATGAAAAAATATATATATAGGCTGGCTCTGCGGGGAGAACTGAGTGGTTGGAGCTGGGAGTAGAGGGGGGCTTGCGACTGTATATCATTGTATATCTGCTGAATTAAAAACACTTTATTGAGGTATAAATGACGTACAATAAAAAGAAAATATTTAGAATATATGAGTCAAAACTCATCATCTCAAAACCCAGTAAATATGCACCTGTGAAACCATCACCAGAGGCAAGATAATAGACACTTGCATGGCCCCCAATTTTCCTTGTGTTCCTCTATCATGTCCCCCTCCCTTCACCCCCAACCCCAGGCAACCACTGATCTGCTTCCCATCACTATAGAATAAGTAGCATTTTCTAGAAATTTACATCAATGGAATCATAGAGTATGTAGTTTTTGGTGTCTGGCCCTTCCATTTGGGGTAGAGATTTTTTTTTAAAGATGACCGGTAAGGGGATCTTAACCCTTGACTTGGTGTTGTCAGCACCACGCTCACCCAGTGAGCCAACCGGCCATCCCTATATGGGATCCGAACCCACGGCCTTGGTGTTATCAGCACCGCACTCTCCCGAGTGAGCCATGGGCCGGCCCTGGGGTAGAGATTTTGAGATGTACAAGTGTTGTTCATTCTTGTTTATTGCCTGGTAGTATTCCTTTATATGGGGGACCGTGATTAGTTTAGCACATTCAACAACTTTTGTGTTGTTTCCCATTTTTGGCTGTTACAAATAAAGCTGCTGTGAACAGTCATATACACGTCTTTGAGTACGCATATGTTTGTATGGTTGGGTGTTTTTGTTCTGTTTTGCTTTGTTTTGGTGGCTGGCTGGTATGGGCATCTGAACTCGATCCTGGTGCTAAAACACTGTGCTCTAACTAACTAAGTCAACCAGCCATCCCTATGCATATGTTTTTAAAATTTCTCTTGAGCTGGGATCATATGGCAAATGTACATTTAACTTTTTAAGAACTGCCGACCTGTCTTCCAAAGTGACTGCGGCTTATGTTATCACCAGCAGACTATGGGAGTTCCAGTTCCTCCACATCCTTGCCAGGTCTTGGTATGGTCAGTCTTTTAAATTTTAGCCATTTTAGTGAGTGTGTAGTGATATCTCATTGTGGCTTAATTTGCATTTTCTTGATGACTGACAACACTGAAAAAAATTTTTTTATGTGCTTATGACCATTTGTAGGGATTTTCCCTGTTGAATTTTGAACCATGTGA
>NW_007800277.1:0-1225 GCF_000696425.1 Galeopterus variegatus | reverse complement strand
CTGCCATGAGCTAACCAGTTTCTACAGTAAAGCAAACATTCACTATGGAATGGGTGCAATACAAATCCCCTCCTCTAGAAACACCTCGATGTTTACAAATGGCTCTCTTGAAGCCTACTCATTTAGCTTGAGGTGGCAGGCACTCTGCCTCACTCCGCAGAGAGAAGAGATCACAAAGCATTCTTGGAAGCCTGCAACTCCATGATCTCAATTATCCCCCTCTATTTTCCAGTATTGTCCTATATGAGCTTGTAGGGGGCAGTGAGTTTGAGACACGGGATAGGTTTTTGATGCCTTTTTGGACACTGGAGGAGAATAGGGACATTTTGACAGTTAAGTGCCATTTTTTTTTTCAAAATATGAGGCACTCAATATCTGTTATCCTTAAAAACAGGACAAATCCCATTCAGTATCATATTACTCTTTATATGTATATACTTCTACGTCTATATACGTACATTTATTTCAATAACAAGGCGGGGATTGAATTTGTGGTACTAACTGAATTAATACAGAATTCAGTCCATGTGAACTACTCAACTATAGGTTAAAATAAGAAAAACTATGGAGTGACTAATTTCTTATTCATTAGGTGGCCACACTTATCTCTAAAAGTGGCTTGATTTTGGTGTTAGTTCTCTAATTTACATGAATGTATTCAAAGTTGTTAACATTAGAGTTAAGCTCACTGCTGAGCTCTTTTACCTGCCCGTAATCCTGCTGACTATGCCAATTGTGGTGCTACTGCTACTGTCTGGAATCCTGTTGACATCACCAATTGTAGCACTCTCAGTCCTGGTCATGATACCAATTGTCTAGCTACATGACCACACTAGTTGTCGGGCTCTTTTACCTGCTGGTAATCCTGCACCGACTGGGCCAATTGCTGACCTAGGGCTGGGTCTGGAGCTCACAGACCCCTCAAGTCCATTCGAAGACTGGGTCAGTCACAAACCCTTCACATGCCAGGCTGGGTCACCAGACCCCTTCATACAGGTCTATGAACTAGGTAACCAGCCAAACGGTCCTCAGAAGCCATAGGTTGGAAAGCATGGCTGTGCCGGGCCAATACCTGAGGCAAACGCCTACCCACCTGCTTCCCTAAAACTACTCTTTACTCTCCTTCTCTCTCTCTTTCTGAAGAATAACACAAGAATAGCAATAAAATTAATAAGATACATTGGCACACATGTGCACTAACTCCACACACACACACACACACACA
>NW_007800276.1:0-1225 GCF_000696425.1 Galeopterus variegatus | reverse complement strand
TAATATCTTCATGAGTGGTTTACTAAGCATTCACATTGAGTCCATACAGTTTTATAAAATACGTTTATCTATATATATAGATATGAAAATATTATATTGACCAGAATATGCACAATAATGATTGGTAACAAACCACTTAAAACTCACTGCTTTATAACACTGAGCATTTATTTTCATGTTCATGGATGTTCATGTTAACAGGCACTGGCTGATGCAGGTGCGGCTCATCTGGGGGCCTCTGCAGCAGGCAATGAGCTCTTCTCCAGCCTGTGGATTGCATTTGATCTGAGGCCAAGTCTGAAGGACAGTCACTACTCAGGGCACGACATTCTCACAAGGAGTAACAGGAGTTAAGAGAATCCTCAAAGCAGCTGCAAAATAAGGCCAATATTTGATCATGCTGTTTTTTATCCTTTGCAATCTTAAAAATATTTTGAAATATAGTTTTTCATTAATTAGGAAGTAAATATGGGTTTCCTTTTTTTAACACGAGGCTCACTAAAAAGTAGATTTTCATTCAGTGCATCTCAGGTGATTCTGCTGCTTTGCATCTGTAATATGCTCTCTGTGATGCTGATGATGCTGTTGAAATCCAGATGGATTCTTAATAGGAAGGAAAAAATGTTATATCAATGCTTAATTGTATTTGTTTTTATTTTTTTTGAGAAAGATTTTCATTTGTTTGTCAAAAAATAGTTGTGCATTTATTGCAATTTCCTCTTTTTATTTTGCCCCCATGATATAATGAATTTTTCTTGCTGTGATCCTACCTTGCTGAAAATACTTAGCACCTCCACAAGTATTTTGGGGCCATGCCCTAAATGACAAAATTCTGAAAGTTAAGAGCATAGTTACTATACTCAGCAGTGTGGCCTTAACTCCCTATGATCACCATCGATTCTGAAAGCAGATTTCTCAAACTCCTTTTCCCTTTCTTATTTCCTGGACTTGCTCAATGAGGGGCCGTCCCTGACATTTGCAAGTCAGAAGAGGAGGATTCATCACTCACCACTCGACATGCTGGCAGACACGTGGGTGGGGGTGAAGACTGGAGAGTCACCTACAGAGGTGCTGCAGGCAGCTGAGAGCATCAGCACCCCCACCCCTGGGCTTCCCAGACAGGTCAGAGAACCACATGGTTATGCAGCTTATAAATTCATTTCTGGCTTCATGAATATGACCCCAAAAGCACGGGCAACCAAAGGAAAAATAAACAAATGGGACT
>NW_007800275.1:0-1225 GCF_000696425.1 Galeopterus variegatus | reverse complement strand
AGCCTTGGAAAAGCCTCGCCTCCTTTTCCTCACGGGTGTCTCAGAGGATCGCTGGCCACAGCCATATTGACTCACGGAAAAATCAAAAGATCGCGTAGGTCCTGTAACCCTCCACGCGAGAGACGCTCTCGACCCCGAACTAACAATCTCCGTCTAAAGGCTGCATATTATTCTAGTGTGAGGATACTTCTTATTTAATTTAGCTAACACACTCTTGCTGGCATTTAGGTTAATTCTTACATTTCCTTGTTACAAAAGGGCTGCAAGGAACACTCTTGTAGCTAAATCAGTGTGCACATCCATCCTTTTGTCCTCGGGTTAACAGAGGTAGGGGTCGAAAGGGGTCAACAGGGTCAAAAGTAGGCATATTTTTAAAAAAGGCTTTTGCAAAGAGCTGTCAATTGCCCTCTAATAAGAGTGTATGCACAAATGGATTTTGAAGTTTATAAGTGTGCAAAATAAATAAACTTTGAACTTTCAAATGGAATTAGTCCTTGCTGGACTGTAATATGGATTTAGTCAGAAATGTTTATAATTCTAGCTGGGGAATGGTGCTCACTGACAGATCAGTAGGAAAGCCATATTAACAGGTTTTAGGCTATCTTTTCTTTGGACGTTTTTAATATTTAAAAATTGGAGTGTAATTTATATAGATTATAATTTTATTACAATTGATTTTGGCAGAGACAGCTAGTGCTCAGACATCTGATTCTTCTTTCCTTCTAGGCATATGGAAAGATGACTTTTCCCAATTTTTTGCAGTTAGGTAGGGCTGGGTGACTGGGTGTAGCCAATGGCCTGTGAGCGGAATGACATGGGTCACTTCTGCAGTGAAGGACTTAATTGCCAGTACAAGACCCCCACTAGAGCTCTCTTCTGCACATTGACCGAGAAGCCCTTGAGTCACAGATGGTGCACTGTGGGATGATGGAGCCTCCATTAACTTGGGTCTCAGAGCATCTTCCAGGGGACAGTTCCCTAGAGAGTCACCTGTACCTGTAAGGGACTGTGTGCGAGTGAGAAATAAACTTTTTGCATTAAGTCATGACGATTTTATTATTTTTTTTAACTGAAGCATAATCTAATTTATCCTGACTAATCCAGTGACATAATTTGATTCTGCAGCTAAGTTATTAGTCACTTTACAAATATTTCTTAGAGTATCTGTCTATGCTGGGCACTGTGGAGGACAGAAGAAAGTATAAGCTTAATCTTCGTTTGCAAA
>NW_007800274.1:0-1225 GCF_000696425.1 Galeopterus variegatus | reverse complement strand
TTAAACTCATGGTGGTGGGGAATGCCTTATAATAGCAGCACTTAATAAAGATTAATCTGAGAGTGGATTGCATTAATATAAATATAGAGGAAAAATAATTGTAATATTTCAAGTAAGAAATGAAGAGGGGCTTAAATTAAGGCAATATTTGTTATGATAGAAAATACAAATACAAAAATATTAAGGATGAGTTACTTAATATGGGGAGACGAGTTTTTGCACTGAGGTATCCCTCAAAAACAACATGATTGTTTATGTTACTGAAACAAGTTTGTTTCTGAAATTATCTACTTATAATGACTGTAGTACATCAATAAGATGGACATACTAATAGTCCCTATTTCAGAATTGTGGTGGCAGTTGACTAACACATGTTAATACTACATGATTGATAGCTATTACTGTTATGGTGATGATGTTATCACACTTAAGTAGAAATCAAAAGTTGTTAAATGAATAACCATGTCTAAGATGAAAGAGAGATTTTGTCTGGCCATAAAGAATTAGGGGTAATTTTCACATGGTCTTTTCTGATCTTTCATAGTCTTTCCTGATTCTTTCTACCTGTATCTTATTACTTCTTACTTTTAATTCCTGTAACAATTGCTTCTTTAAATCTTTTATCTTAAATTATTTTTGATGGAAACTCTTTGATGGCAATGTTTGTGGCTAACTCAGTTGTACTCTAAGGTATGCCTTGAATGAATTGCACATTTAAAGAGGGAGTTGAAAATATTTTGAGGTAGTTTGTTGAGTGGTAGAAAGAGGGAAAATGTTTTCTAATGGGTAGAAACATGGTGTGTTTCTACCCATTAGAAGAGCTCAGAGCCAGCATGAATATGCCTAGATTCTATCCCAAATTAGTCACTGACTGGCAAAGAATGGCTATAGAATGGTGTTCATTGCTTTCTTTATCCTTTCCAGGCACTAAATTTTCTCATCTGAAAAATTTGGTGGGTAGACCATATCATTTCTAAGGTTCCTTTCAGCTCAATCTAAAAGTTATAGTAGGAGGACAGAACTTTTTGTAAGTTGAAGCATGTAAGGGTAATGGTTTAAGGGTAACTGGAATGATGGATGGCATGTCAGAATTATAGAAGGGAATTGGCTGATTGCAACATACTCAAACAAGACGTAGTGAGCACTTTGACAGCAGTAACCTGAGATCAGATGCTAAGGTTGAAACTGACAAAAAAAAAAAAAAAAAAAAAAAAAAAAAAAAAAA
>NW_007800273.1:0-1225 GCF_000696425.1 Galeopterus variegatus | reverse complement strand
GAATGAAACTAGACCTGTACCTCTCACCATATACCAAAATCCACTCAAAATGGATTAAAGACTTAAATATATGCCCTGAAACTATAAAACTCCTAAAAGAATACATAGGGGAAACACTTTAGGAAGTAGGACTGGGTAAAGATTTTATGAATACGACCGCAAAAGCACAGGCAACAAAAGGAAAGATAAATAGGATCATATCAAACTAAAAAGCTTCTGTGCAGCAAAATAAACAATTAATAGAGCAAAAAGACAACCTACAGAGTGGGAGAAAATATTTGAAAACTATGTAATAGCATCTGACAAAGGATTAATATCCAGAATATATAAGGAACTCAAGCAACTTAACAGTAAAAAAACCACAAATAATCCAATTTAAAAATGGGCAAAGGAGCTGAATAAGCATTTCTGAAAGGAAGGTATACAAATGGCCAACAGACACATGACAAAAGCTCAGCATCACTCGGCATCAGAGAAATGAAAATCAAAACTACATTGAGATACCAGCTCACACCAGTAAGACTGGCGAAAAGAGAACAGCAAATGCTGGCAAGGATGTGGGGAGAGGGGAATCCTCCTACACTGTGGGTGGGACTGTAAATTATTGCAGCCATTATGGAGAACAGTATGGAGTTTCCTCAAACTACAGATAGAGCTGCTACACAACCAAGCAATTCCACTGCTGGGTATATATATGCAAAGGTATGAAAATCATCACTTCAGAAGGATACCTGCACCCCCATGTTTATTGCAGCTCTATTTACAATCATCAAGAGTTGGAACCAACTGAAATGTCCATCATCAGAGAACTGAATAAGGAAAATGTGGTATATTTACACAATGGAATACTACTTTGCCATTAAAAAAGAAAGAAATACTGTCATTTGCAGCAACATGGATGAACTTAGAGAAAATTACCTTAAGTGAAATAAGCCAGGCACAGAAAGAGAAATACCACATGTCCTCACTCATAAGTGGGGGCTTATAAAATGTAAGCAAATAAATAAAAAACAAAAGAAAGGTATAACCATCACAATAATATGTTGAACTTTCAAAAGAAGAGAACAGAACTGAGGTTACTAGAGGTGGGCAAAGGCGAGGGGAGGGAGGAGTGTGTAAGTGAGGAGTTGGTAAAGGGCCATGAATAATGTACATTCGATTCCGTTGTATAATGTTGAATATACTAATTATCCTGATTTGAACATTATGTATTGCATACACGTAT
>NW_007800272.1:0-1225 GCF_000696425.1 Galeopterus variegatus | reverse complement strand
CCCGTAGCTCACTCGGAGGAGTGTGGTGCAGATAACACCAAGGCCATGGGTTAAGATCCCCTTACCGGTCATCTTTTAAGAAATAAATAAATAAATAAATTAGCTCCTGGCTCCATCAGCAAAGGCAGTGCCCATTTCTAGGTGCGATTTAAAAGAACAAAACACTTTCCATGACATGGGAGAAGACAGACCTCTGCCCTGTGTTAACCTCACCACAGCCCTTCTGGGAGGTGATGATGTCCACTTCACACACTGACAAGTTAGTCTGCAGTTAACTCTGCTGGGGAGCAGCAGAGCAGCAGCCGGGCCATTTGCAGCTGGGTAGGGACAGAGGGATGGGAGCCTGAAGGGCATCTGGACAGAAAGAGCAGACCTTATTTCAAGTCTCGCCCTTTAAGGCCCCCCTTTCTGGAAGCTGATGCTATTCCTGCCCCCTTGGGGCCTGTTAAAGGGTATTACCTGTCCCTGTATCAACCAGCTGCCAAAACAGAAAAAAAAGAAGGGTGTCACCTGGCTCCATTCCTGGAAGAGCCATCTTAGAGACAAGTTGGGGGGGGCCTAACTGAGGAGGTGCCAAACATGCCATCCTGGTACTGAGTCAGACCGTGGTCTTAGCGAAACTGCATGAGGGCACGAGAAACCTCTGTCTCCTACAAGCAGAAGTGCCTAGGTGTAAATACGATGGGAACAAATCCTCGACCTCTCTGGGATTCCAGCTCCCCAAATGGAAAACAGGAGCTCAGAGGAGGAGAACTCAGTCGTACAGCCCTGTGCCAACCCCCACCCCATCCTGGGACCTCATTATTCTGCCCTCCCGAAGGTATGGAGCTGGGCGATGCCAGAAAGTAGCAGCCTCAAGGGGAAGACTTCTGACAGCCCCAAGAGACCCAGGAAAGGCAAGTGGAGGTGAGGGTAGGGAGTGCTGTATCAGTGAAGCCGGCTCCAACTGGTAAAAGTTTGCCACCAAACCCCTCCCGGGATCTGAGCACCCCCAATTTGTCCAACACTGTAATGGGGACTATTCGTACTACCACCTCACTCCCCGGGTGATCTGGGAGAGGCGGCAACGGAAAACGGAAAGCTGTATCGGGGACCCAGCAGACGCCAGAAGCCCCAGAGGACGGAGGTCCTGGGCCCTGCACACACACCCTCCTCCACCCCTCCAATGCACCAGCTGCTAGGACCGCACCTCAGCCTCCTTTACTGGGCCCCCGGCCCCCCGACT
>NW_007800271.1:0-1225 GCF_000696425.1 Galeopterus variegatus | reverse complement strand
TCTCAGGGTTTTGTGAAACGTATTTACTTCTATTTAAAATAGAATGAATTTTTATTTTCTTTTTTATGAAGCAAAGACATACCTATGCCCAAATCCTTTGAGTGATAGAAAGAACTCCCCTTTTGGTCTTCCTAACTTACAGCTTCAGCTGTCTGCAGACAAAAAGTTTATAGACACTGTAACCTGACTCTGCCCCTGGAATTACCCATGGTAGATTTACTGAAAATACAGAATGAAGAATTAAAATGCCATTCAAAATACCAAACTGGAATCTTTAGACTCATAAGTAATTTCTTTGATGATGTTTACAATTCTTATTGTACCTGTTCAAGAAATGATGAGCTATCTATTTTTAGAACAACTAATTTTAGGTTATATTCATACATAGAAGGTAACTAAGGAAAATAAAACAAAACAGCAACCTGATCATTATGCTAACATTATTTTCTTTGATCCAAAATAGAAATGTAACTTGATCACATAATCTCTTGGAATTTTCTATACATAGGAGAAGCATTAGACTGAAAGTTTGAGATGCATGTAGTGGTATGCTGGTAAACTGACTCTACAAAGCCCTGATTTGTAGTGTTTGCCAGTTTTTGTGGCATATATACTCCCATCATGGACTTATTTCAAGCTACTGATGGTTTAACAACTGGCTCAAACAAATTCCTAAAAATTTAGAAATCAGCTTTCACTCGCAACTGAATACATGATTCTGTGACTTACTTAGTCTCGATGATGAACACAGTAGATTGATTGCATTAATGGCCCCAATTCCTCACACCTTATATATCCACATCCTGTGCCATGTAACCTTGTAGTGCCCTTTCACTGATTTTCTGGACCCAGGCTACTGACTTGCTTTGACCAATGGAATGTTAGCAGATATGACACAAATAGAAGGTTGAAAAAGACCCTCCACATTTTAACTCTTTTCTCTTGAACTTCAGCCAATGCTACAAGAACATACCTGGGCAAGCAGGGTCAAATTTCCCCTGTCTTTGCATGAATGCCATCCTAAGTCGTATGACAGCCAGCCAATCCCAAGATATGTAAGTGAGTACAGCCAGGATCAGTAAATCTGTCTACTTGATCTACAGCTGAGAAGAGATGCATAAGTAAGCCCAGATAAAATTGCCAAGCCCAGCACAAGTAGAATAAGCCACATGGACATGTGAGGTAAATGTATATATATATATATATATTTTTTTTTGGGGGGGGG
>NW_007800270.1:0-1225 GCF_000696425.1 Galeopterus variegatus | reverse complement strand
GTGGTCCGCACCACGCTCAGCCAGTGAGCACACCGGCCATCCCTATATAGGATCCGAACCCCAGCCTCGGCGCTACCAGTGCTGCACTCTCCCGAATGAGCCACGGGGCCGGCCCAGGATTAATGCACTTTATACATCTTGCTGTATGTGAAGGAATAAAGTGACCTTCAGTCCCTCAGTGGCCCTCTCCAGAATAGCAACTACCTTCAGAAGTAAATTGGCCCTGAATGCTGGGCTCACTCCAGGCCTCTGTCCTCTCTATGATCCTGGCTATGTAATTTTCCACTATTGGGTTAGATTTCTAGGCCTTCAAGCACATTTTTCTTTTCAAAGTAAAAACAAGCAAACAAACAAACAAAAACTATCCAGTATTTTTAGTTGCCATCGGCAGGATGGTCTGAGTTACTTAGTTTGGAGTTATGGGAACTAGACCATTATTCACTGGGAATCCTTATAACTGTAGGAAACCTCAGTAGATAATCAAATTTCATCTAGTATACCTAACCTTGGAATCTTTTTGCTGATTTTGTAAATTAAGAGAGAACAGGCTTAAGTATGAACTCTTTTCCCTCTATTAAGGCCTTGCTAAAATTCCTATTTCCTCATCTAACCAATTTCTAAATTCTTTTTAAGTTAAATGGTCAGGTTATTTGTTTCCACATTACATTACCATTCACTTCTGGAAAAATCACATCTCTCTCTGCTTCTCCACTTTCTTCACTGCTTGTGTTCATTTGACAACTTAAAAAAATCAAGAAATAAATCTCTGTGATTAAATCGACTCCTCTTTTAAAGTGGTTTGTTGGTTTTATCTCTCCCCTCTCATAACACGCATTGCTGATTTTTTATAAATGAGTTCTAATTTGTATATGGTTTGAAAATGTTTCTAAGAATTGTTCATGTGCATGTGCTCTGTAGCAGCAACTGAATTATAAACTTCACTTGTAAGAAAATTTATTTCATCTCCTCTGTATTCCAGATATAACACAGAATGCCCAGCACAAGTTCTTATCATACAATAGGTGTGCTACAATTCTGTTGACTGTGTGACATCCAAGACTATTCAAGTTTCTTCTCTCTTGCTGAATTCAATAAAATTATGTTTAATCCTTAACAGCAATTCTAAATAGTATTCTGTAAGATTGAATGGCTAGGCTAATTTTGTGCTTTGTGAGAACTGTAAAAGTGAAAACATCTAGTTAAATGCTTCACTTTATGTACCAGC
>NW_007800269.1:0-1225 GCF_000696425.1 Galeopterus variegatus | reverse complement strand
ACAGCAGTGACAGCAGTTTCTCAAAACTTTTAGGATTCTCTTTTGATCCCCATTGAAGGTGGTAAGGAGTTGAAACTGGTGATTATTTTATATATTTATTACTCATTATTATTTCTTCTTAAGTGAATTGTCTAATCATATCTCTACCATTTCCACTTTGAGTAGTTTTTACTTTGAAAAAATATTGTGATTTTTATGTTTTATATATTTTACTTGTATTATATGTTTGTTTGGGGTGCTTTAAAACTTTTTATTTTGAGATAATTATAGGTTCAGATGCAGTTGTAATAAAGTAATAGAAATCTTATGCAGTCTTTACATAGTTTCTTTCAATAGTAACAGTTTGCATAATTATGGGTCAGGAAACCTATACATTGATACAGTACACCAATCTGATTCAGATACCACGTTTTACATCAACTTGGTTGTTGTATATGTGTGTATTTAGTTCTAAACAATTTTATCATGTGTACGTTCATGAGACTAACACCAAAGTCAAAATGCAGAAGTGTCATCACAGGTATTCCTTAGACTATCCTATATAGGCATGCTCACCTCCCACCTTCCCCTCTTCTCTAATCCCTGACAACTAATGTATTCTTTCTCTCTATAAATGATGTGAACTTTTGAGATTGACTTCTTTTTTTAAATCACATTCTGTATTGTTTATTTTTCCCACTGCTTTTTTCTGTTTTCAATTCCATTGATATTTTTATCTTATCCTTATTATTTTCTTCTTTCTGCTTGCTTCTTCTTTTGCTTTTCCTTTTATTGCTTGTTGAAGTCTAATGTTAGATTACTTCTTTGAAAATTTTCCTCTTTGCTAATTTATGAATATAATGATATAAATATTTCTCTCAATGCTGCCTTAGTTACATCACACATATTTTTGATCATGTTACAGTTTCCTTTTCATTCAGTTTCATTTTCTTTTAAACTTCATCTTTAATTCATGTATTATTTAAAAGTGTATTGTTGGATTAGAAAATGTTTAGAAATTTTACTGTAGTCTTCCTGTTGTTGTTTTTTTTGTTTGATTCCATTGTGGACAAAAAGCATTCTCTATATGAATTCATTTCTTTTAAATTTGTTGAGGTTTATATTCTTTCCTAGAATATGTAGTATCTTGATACAAACCTAAAAACAGTGTATTTTGCTCTTGTTGGTAGAACATTCTATATATGACAATTAAATCCTGTTGATTGATGATGTTGTTTAAATCTTC
>NW_007800268.1:0-1226 GCF_000696425.1 Galeopterus variegatus | reverse complement strand
TCCCTTTTACAGCCAAAAAAAAAAAAAAAAAAATCAAAGACATATTCCCTTATATTCTTGTGCACGATACAATGTGTTATATGAGAGGTAATTAATGAATATCGATAAGGATCTATATTTAAAGACCTTCTCCTTGAGCTTTTTTCTCCAATTTTTAATTTTTTTTTAATCCTAGTTTGATTAATGGTACCATCATGTCTCAAACACCCGAGTCAAAACCTGGGCAAGTATACTGATATGTCCTTTCTTGTTTATCTTCCTTACTAGTGCACTTCTTTCCATAGCTTTAATATCGCTTGCATTTTCTGTCCATTATTCCTCTGTACCACTGCCAATAATGTCCTAAAACACAAAGCCAAAGTGTAATTCTCACTTCAAATGTTTTTGTCTATACAAGTCAAGACCAAATTCCTTAATAGGACACACTGCTTAGGAGTTCTATGCGTTTTCCATTTCGGTGACAATAAAACTCTTGCAGATTTTGAAATGTTTATTCATTGCCATGGGTACCACTTCATCCCAGCATACCGTCCCCTTCTGCCCATTTGATGGTAATCTTTACTCATTGTGCATCTACATTACTTTCTCTGTGAAATTTTCTGCATTCTGCTGCTTCTGCTCCCTCTGCCCAGCTTCCCCAAGTCCTTGTAAAAACTTAATGGTATAGAATTATACCATTGTATTACAATTTGCTTTAAACTCTTACTCAGTAACTTATGAATCCCTTGAAGTCAAGGACTTTGTCTTAATCAAATTTGTTTACTTTGTACTAAGCATAGATTCTGATATATAGTTGAGGATCAGTAAATAACAGAAAGAATGGGAATGAAAGAATTAATAAAAGCATAAATGAAAAATTTTCTATTTTATAATTCATATGTAAAACAAGCTAAGTTTCTGTTTCCTAATGTATTTCTTTGTTTAATACTTTAACACAAATTAGGTTATTAATATCCTGAGGTGATGATCTGAATTTACTGAAACTGTTTTTATGAGTCTAGCCAATGTTAATTTTTCTAATAAAATAGAAAAGTGAGGTTTTAAATTGTTCTTTTGAATGAAAACAAACAAACAAAAATTCCTTACTGTTCATTTGAGTCTGGAAAATAACCTGCCAAAATTTCTGAAAAGGAATTATTTCAAAATCTGTTTTTACTTTTCATATAGCAGTTTTCATAATTTTTAAAATATCTCAGGGCATTCATTCTCAATTGCCAAATCATGCC
>NW_007800267.1:0-1226 GCF_000696425.1 Galeopterus variegatus | reverse complement strand
TTGTTAGAAATCCAAATTCTACATTAGGTACCCTTTGTTATTTTCTCTCACAGCACTCTATTGTTAGTTTTCACAACACTCAGCAAGATGTGAAATTACCCACTTATTCATTTAATGTCCTTTGCCAACCCCTCAACCTCAGACGGTAGGCTTCATGAGTGGAGGCCACGTCTGTTGTGTAACTCAGAGCACCTAGTGCCTGGCACACGGTGGTCACTTAAAAAATGTATTCAATGAATGAATGAATGAATGGATGTTTGCTATAGGCAAGACAGATGTATTATTGAATTTTTCACATTTTAGAATTCATTGTTGTGGACTTATAGAGACAGACCACAAGCATCCATAATATGTGCTTTATCTTCCCTAGAAATAAGAAAGTTTAATTCAATGTAGTAGGTAACTAGGATTTTTTTTTTTTTTTTTTTTTTGGACAACAATCAGAAAAAAAGACAAAAAAAAAAAAAAAGGAAAAAGCAGATAATGACAAGAAAAAAAAATCAATATAAAAACTTTGGCCTCAAACGAGTAGCTTTGCCTAAAACACGATGGCTTCTTTAGGTCAAGTTCCTAAATATTTATTAAATGCAGGTTGGGGGTGGCCAGCATATTAACAAGCAATTTGTGAGAAATAATGAAGTTTGCGACATGGTTCATGCCCTTTAAGTTTATTGGGAAAACAGAGCTTATTGATGTAGAATTTTAAGGAGGATAACATAAGTTATTAAGCCGTGAGGTGTCGCTTCTAACATGCAGGTTTGTGGAATGCTTCCATCTATGCGTGCTGGTCAGATCAGCTGTCCTAATTTAGGTTTGGGGGAGATCCGAGGAAGAGATCTGCACGAGGAGAGTGCATAATGGGTTGGTGTAGTCAGGGAGGTCTCTGTGGGAGAGAAGAGGTCCAGGACTTGGAAACAATTCTTCACTCATCTAGGCTTTGGGAAGTTAAGGTAGTCGAACTTTTCCCCAGCCCTTGTGTGGAGAACAGGCCTCATCTATGAAGTCAAGACGACCTTTGTTCTTGGATATGATTTTGGGGTTCAAATGAGGAGACACAATCGTCTCTCTGAGCTATAAATACAGCTTTGCTGACAAAGGCCAACTGGCTCTTTTCCTAGACATCTTCCCTTGTAAAAGGAACCCTGAAGTGCCAGCAACTGGGGTATTACATTCAATAATAAAATCCATGTTCCAAAACTTAGTGTGCTAGTGGCCATATGCTATAG
>NW_007800266.1:0-1226 GCF_000696425.1 Galeopterus variegatus | reverse complement strand
AACCATATTATTAATTTCTGTAAGTTGATGCTATGACATCTACAAAATGCCCTTTGCTGCTCTCAAATAAACCTGACTCACCCCAAAACATCTGGAGACTTCAGGTAGTCCTGACACATGTGCTCTAACAGTCACAATGAACATGAATTTTTTCGGGGACTCCATGTTCAAACATAGCTAGCCAGTCCTCAGCCCACTCACCCTGCCTGCCTCCTCCTTCCCGAGGAAACCACCTTCAAGATGCTGGTCCACAGCCCAAGTTCTCTCTGCCTCAGGCTGGACCCACGTGGCCTGCTGTGAGCCCCAGGGAACTCTCAGCTTTCCTGGTGTCTTTCTGTCGACCTGTGTCTGGTTTCCCCAACCATACCTAACCTGGAGTTATGTGGTTAAAACAGCAGCAACAGTCCATGTGCCTGGCCCTGCACGCAGGTCTTACTAATGGACTATATCACATCCCCTCTAGATGGTGTCCCCTTCCTGGAGCCCCACGTGAGGGTCGTCAACTGTCACTGCTCATTGGAGGGTGAGGCACCCAGACGCAGCATGATGTTCTGCTGTCGAGTCAGGATAGAGCATCATGCCCCTTGTTGCTGTTGGGGACCTGGCCCACGATCCTCCACAGAAGGACTGTGGCACGGCGGGAACTTCATGGGGATGTGGGGGCTGAGGCGCCATGTGGGCCCAGCGAGGCTCCCGGAGGTCAGCAAGTGCAGGAAGCTGCCTCACCCCAGGCAAGTGGGACAGGGCCACAGGGGAGGCTGGAGCCACAGACTGCACTGTTCAGGGCTACTGCACTGCACCCGTGGGCGGAACCCAGGCAGCAGCCAGGGACACAGATGCTGGATGGACACAGATTCCAAGCAGAGCAAGGGGAGAACGAAGAATAACTAGAGTCCAGAGAGGCCCAGTAGAGTCCAGAGAGGCCCAAGAGGGAGACACTGCCATGGATATGAAGACCAGGAGCTTGCACTGTTCCACTGTCTGGCAGGCCCTGTCCTGTTTGCACATGCCTGTGGTGCACGTGCATGGATGTGTGTCTGTGTGTGCACATGCTTGTGTGTACGCCTGTGCGCAGCTTTCTTTACTTGTCACAGTCACAAAAGACAGATGGAGAAATCAGGCTTAGGTGAGTTATGCAATTCACCGAGAGCATCTTGCAGTTGGCGGCTCTGGGACCTGTCCCTGGTTGATCACATCTAGCGGCCAAGATGCCCCTCGATTTTCAA
>NW_007800265.1:0-1226 GCF_000696425.1 Galeopterus variegatus | reverse complement strand
GCTCTAGCACTCCCCACCCACTCCACCCAGTCCCCCAGCCTGCTTGGTGGAGGTGGCCCCTGCAGACACCCATCCTACTATGTGAATTTCCTTTCCCCCCTGATGGATTGCAGTTCTGACCTAGAACTATAAAAATGAGACGATGAAAACGCTAATAAGTGTCCAACTAGAAGGGTCTAGGGTAGGGCAATGTAGAGTGGTGAGCACAGACATTTACTTTTTAAAAAACTTTTTTCCCCGCCCACTCCCTTGGAAAGAGAATGGAGGAGAAAGTGAGGTGAAGATGCTCATGGCCCGATACTTTAGGGACTGTTTAGAGCCAGAGAAGCTGGGGGAGGATGGACCTGCGAAGGCAACTTCCTGTACACCCCAACGGGCCCTTTGCTGCTAATTTTGTTTTGATGACAAGATGCAGAGATGGCTATACTGTATTCCTAACCAATTAGTGTTCATGGGCACATGAAATATACACAAATATACACAAATATATACACAATTTATATACATTCTTTCCACAATATATCTCTCAAAACTTGCAGCTGTGGAATCTCTGTTAGGCTTTTGGGTCCTTCCCAAAGAAGAGAACTGCCAACAGCAGCAGCAGAAGGCTTGGCTGTGTCTGCCTGTCCGTCCTCATTGAATGCCGAAATGCATACCCTCCACGTGATCATTCTTTGTAGTATGCAGTGCTACCAGCAAACAGGTCTTATACTTGGAACACAACACACCATCTCACCTCCATGGGACCCTTATCCCATTTGTTTGACTCTCTAGACATGAGTAGACAAGCATAGCTGAGAGGATGAACCACTTTCCTTTTCAGGGTTGAAATCCAGCAGCAAACTGACCAAATTCTGATTGCACACATTGGTTATTTCTTGAGGCAAGAGGAAGAAGGGGTACTGGAAAAGGGGCTCACAATTGCGTTTGACTAATAATGGGAAATATGAGATGCATTTATTTTATGGGAAATGAAACATAAAATTTCTGGAAGGTTCAGTCTTAGCAGAGATACCTTTAAAGTGTTAAAAGAGTATGCTCTAGGGCCCACCCGGGGACCCAAGGCATGGAGAAGGGAAATGGACCTCCCTCCCACAACCAGGCAGACCAGGACAGTGCCTTGGGGCCCACCTGGAGACTAGAGGCATGGAGAAGGGGACCAGACACACCCCACAAACAGGCACACTGCCAGTGCCAAGGAGCATGCCAAAAACATCACCTGCATG
>NW_007800264.1:0-1226 GCF_000696425.1 Galeopterus variegatus | reverse complement strand
TGAGATTAATGGATCCCAATGGGGAACCAAGGACCTCAGATAAAGAAGCCCGGGCAAGAAATAGTGCCTTAGAGCTACATGGAATCAGAGGATAGCTAGAACAGCTCCATTTAATAAGGAGCACCCCTTCCCTCTTCCTCCTAAAAAACCTGACTGGAGCTGGCTAACTATGTAGCATAAGGGCTCACCTCTGCTGGGAGATTGGCATCTTGAGTCTGGGGCTGGGAGAATACAGAGAGCATGGCATTTCCTGGAGCCCCAGCAGTGTCATTGCTAGGAGGAGTCTTCACTTTTTTCTAACCCAACACAACACACTCTGTGCAAATGAAGAAACCGAGGCTCAGAGAGTGGCAATACCTTGGTCAAAATTACACTGTGCATCAGGTGCAAGTTCCCAAGAATTCAGGTCTCTGAGCTGCCAGTTCAGACAGGACACGGCAGAGAGTAGAGGGACTCCAGTCAAAGTTAAAGATGGCATTTGCTAAGCCAGCAAAGAGAAGAACTTCAGACTTAGAGGAGGACAGGACAAGATTGGGCTGTTCGTCAACTAGCCTGAGCAAGATCTCCCCAGAGATAAGGATGTGAGGTGAGAGAAAAACCTGACATCCCCTCTGAGCTTCAAACAGACAGGAAGGAATTGCAATAATAATAATGATAACTACTGTTTTAGACTCACTGCATGCCAGACACTGACCTGGGAGCATTATGACTGTCCTGTCATTTACTCCTCATAGTAACTCTGAATAAGGGATTCATGATTATGTCTATTTTATGTAGGTTGCTGAAAATAACTGGTCTTCTGATTCGCCCAGGATCACACAGGAAACAAATGGCCGAGTCAGTCTTAGTCCAGGTCGTTCTGATCCCACAGTCTTCCTCTTAACTGCAATGGCATCTGTGTGTTTGTCACTTACAGTTGTATCCCCAGTGTCTAGTACAATGCTGGGCACGTAGTTGGCATTTTTGAGGGATTGAACGAGTCAACAAGACTTAGGAGGTTTTGGAGGCTGGATGGAGAGGCCTCAGTTGGATTCCAGGAACCAGATGAGATCAAGAAGGGTGTGGCAGTACAGAACAGACTCCAGGTGGTGCCTATGGGGTAAGTAACCACCAGGTGAGTGACCTGGGAGAGGCCCCTCCTTTTAGAGTCTGTTTTCCTCCTATGAGAAATGGTTGGTTTGGTTTAGATGATCTTCGAGACTACTTCCAGTACTAACACACTATGG
>NW_007800263.1:0-1226 GCF_000696425.1 Galeopterus variegatus | reverse complement strand
TTTTTTTTTTTTTTTTTTTTTTTTTTTTTTTTTTTTTTTTTTTTTTTTTTTTTTTTTTTTTTTTTTTTTTACTTAGCCATGCTAATGGTTTGGCAATTTTATTTATCTTTTCAAAAAACCAACTTTTTGATTCCTTCATCTTTTGTATTGTTTTTTGGGTTTCAATTTCATTAAGTTCTGCTCTGATCTTTTTTTTTTTAATTTTATTTTGTCGATATACATTGTGGTTGATTATTGTTGCCCCTTACCAAAACCTCCCTCCCTCCTCCCTTTCCTCCCTCCCTCCCAACAATGTCCTTTCTGTTTGCTTGTCATATCAACTTCAAGTAATTGTAGTTGTCATATCCTCTTCCCACACACACCCCCGGATTTGTGTGTGTGTGTGTGTGTGTGTGTGTGTGTGTGTGTGAATTTATTTATTAATTTTTAGGTCCCACCAATAAGTGAGAACATGTGGTATTTCTCTTTCTGTGCCTGACTCGTTTCACTAAATATAATTCTCTCAAGGTCCATCCATGTGGTTGCAAATGGCAGTATTTCATTCGTTTTTATAGCTGAGTAGTATACCATTGTGTAGATGTGCCACATTTTCCATATCCACTCATCTGGTGATGGACATTTCGGCTCGTTCCAACTCTTGGCTATTGTAAAGAGTGCTCCAATGAACATTGGGAAACAGGTATACCTTCGACTTGATGATTTCCATTCCTCTGGGTATATTCCCAGCAGTGGGATAGCTGGGTCATATGGTAGATCTATCTGCAATTGTTTGAGGAACCTCCATACCATTTTCCATAGAGGCTGCACCATTTTGCAGTCCAACCAACAATGTATGAGAGTTCCTTTTTCTCCGCAACCATGCCAGCACTTATTGTTCAGAGTCTTTTGGATTTTAGCCATCCTAACTGGGGTGAGATGGTATCTCAGTGTGGTTTTGATTTGCATTTCCAGGATGCTGAGTGATGTTGACCATTATTTCGTATGTCTGTTGGCCATTTGTATATCTTCCTTAGAGAAATGTCTATTTAGGTCTTTTGCCCATTTTTTAATTGGGTTGCTTGTTTTTCTCTTGTAAAGTTGTTTGAGTTCCTTATATATACTGGATATTAATCCTTTGTCGGATGTATATTTTGCAAATATTTTCTCCCACTATGTTGGTTGTCTATTAACTCTGTTAATTGTTTCTTTTGCTGTCCAGAAGCTTTTTAGTTTGATATAATCCCATT
>NW_007800262.1:0-1226 GCF_000696425.1 Galeopterus variegatus | reverse complement strand
ATTATATTATTTAAAATCTTTCATGATTTTCTTCTTCCAATTATTATATGCCTAAGATTCATCTATGTTGCATGCAACTGCAGTATATTTACTTTCAATTCAGTAATATTTCATAATTTATTTACTTATTCTCCTATCATTGTGCATGGGTTCTTCTAGGACTTTGCTAGTTCACATGATGCTGCTGTGAATATTTTTATACTTTCTCCTTATACTCATATGTTAGATTGGAATTACAGGGTTTGTGAGGTATGCATGACTCAAATTTTGAGAAAATGCCAGATTGGTTTTCAAAACATTAAACATTTGTACTAATCTTTACTCTTCTCAGCAATAGTCCCTATGATGTCATATCTTCATTAACATTTGATAATGTTAGAAGCTTTGCTTTTTTTTATGACATGGAATGGTATTATGTCCTTAACTAGAATTTCCTGATTACTTTTAAGATTGAACATCTTTTCATGCTGCTGTTGTTGTTGTTGTCATTTTGTAAAAAGTCTGTTTGTCTTATGTTCATTCTTATTTGGCACCTAGGAATTCTTGATATATTCAGCTACTTTTTTTTTCAAAATTAGTTGAAACAAACACTTTACTCTCAGTAGGTAAATTGGAATGTTTGAAGTATAATCTTTGGTTGGATAACATTAAAAAAATAAGATTTTTTTTTAAAAACGTAGGAATGCCTCTTCTACCACTGTCCAAATTGTTATTCATGTATTTCTGTGCTCTTTGCTTCAAGAGAGACATGGCAGAAGATATTAAGGGTAATCACACTCTGCTTCTGATTTTGGATACAAAGGCTTAAAAAACCCATATCACAGGCAAAATGTTTGGGAAGACCCATAATGAATAAGGGCAAAGCCTTCCTTCAGAGATACTAACTCATAGCAAGAGTGGTCAGGCAAATTTTTCAGGCATCTAGGCAGTAAAGAAGAAATGACTGCATAATGAGTTCAAGTTTCTGAGGCTATGGAGGCAAATAACCTTCCTTGGGATTGCTGTGGTCAGTGGGTTTAGATACAACAGAATAATTCCTTTGAATATGAAAATGGCTGTATCCCATGTTCAGACAGGTAGGACAACAGAAAGCATCACATATTACCTTTCAAGCCAATGTCTATCAGAAATCACAGTCATTCTCAGAGGCAGCAGAGAGAAATGGGTCTGAGCTGATAATGAGAAGGCATGGGCTCTATCCATGGCTACTTGGGCCATGATGGGAA
>NW_007800261.1:0-1226 GCF_000696425.1 Galeopterus variegatus | reverse complement strand
GGAACAGAAAAGAAGACCAAGGAATCAACCCACATGCTTAGAGCCAACTAATCTTTGACAACAGCAACAAGAACATACATTGGGGAAAAGACTGACTCTTCAATAAATGGTGCTGGGAAAGTTGGACATCCATATGCAGAAGAATGAAACTGGACCTGCACCTCTCACTATATACCAAAATCAACTCAAAATGGATTAAATACTTAAATATAAGCCCCCAAAATGTAAAATTACTAAAAGAACACATAGGAGAAACACTTCAGGAAGAAAGACTGGGAAAAGACTTTCTGAATAAGACCCCAAAAGCACAAGCAGCAAAAGAAGAAATAAATAATTGGGATTATATCAAACTAAAAAGCTTCTGCACAGCAAAGGAAACAAACAATAGAGCAGAAAGACAACCTATGGAATGGGAGAAAATATTTGCAAACTGTATATCCAACAAGGGATTAATGTCTAGAATATATAAAGAACTCAACTCCACAGTAAAAAGAAAACAAAACAAAACAAATAATCCAATTAAAAAATGGGCAAAGGAATTGAATAGACATTTTTCAAAAGAAGACATACAAGTGGCCAACAGGTACATTAAAAAAATGTTCAACATCACTAATCATCAGGGAAATGCAAATTAAAACTACAGTGAGGTATTATCTCACCCCAGTTAGATTAGCCATTATTTTAAAGCCCAAGAATAACAAATGCTGGTGATATGGAGAAAGGGAAACTCTTCTACACTATTGGGGGGACAGGAAATTTGTACAGCCATTATGGATCACAGTATGGAGGTTTCTCAAACAACTACAAATCTACCATACGATCCAGCAATCCCACTTCTGGGTATATACTAAAAGGAATGAAAACATCATGTCAAAGGGATACCTGTACTCCCATGTTCATCACAGCTCTATTTACAATAGCCAAAATACGCAACCAACTTAAATGCCCATCAGTGGATGACTGGATAAGGAAATGTGTTATATATACACAATGGAATATTAATGAGCCATAAAAAAGAATAAAATTCGGCCATTTTCAGCAACATGGATGAACCTGGAGAAAACTATGTTAAGTGAAATAAGCCAGACACAGAAAGAGAAATACCATCTGTACTCACTCATAACTGGGTAGAAAGAAAGAAAAATAAATAAAAAGGAAAAGAGAGAGAAAGAAAGAAAAGACCACAATAATATGTTGAACTTTCAGAAGGAGAGAACAAACCTAAG
>NW_007800260.1:0-1226 GCF_000696425.1 Galeopterus variegatus | reverse complement strand
GGCCCGTGGCTCACTTGGGAGAGTGTGGTGCTGATAACACCAAGGCCTCGGGTTCGGATCCCATACAGGGATGGCCGGTTAGCTCAATGGGTGAGCGTGGTGCTGACAGCACCAAGTCAAAGGGTTAAGATCCCCTTACTGGTCATCTTTTTAAAAAAAAAAAAAATTGTTTAATATTTTACGGATTCACCTCTGTCCACTGAGAAGGCCTAGAGGCAAAGTCACCCCATAGCAATGAGCACGCCTACCTCTCAGATCTTGGTTTCTGATACCATTCTCCAAGGAAGCAGGGCCATCTGAAAAAACAGTTGATTCCAGTGCTGGGGCAGGAAACATACAAGATGAGACTGGAACTTCCTGAAGTGCCAGAAAGTAAGTACAAAAAATAAATGATGAGGGCTTATTGAAAGGAGCCAACCTGAAGGAATTCCCAATGGCCAAATCTGGAATAAATGAACAATGAAATAAATAATGGTAGGATTAAATTATTACTCAGAATAAAATATTCATGAGTTCATATGGATATAGATAAATAATTGAATAAATAAATTAATGGTCAAAAGGAGGCACCTCTTCCTTACATTAGAATTCCAATTGTTGGGCCAGCCCGTGGCTCACTTGGGAGAGTGCGGTGCTGATAACACCAAGGCCACGGGTTCAGATCCTATATAGGGATGGCTGGTTCGCTCGCTGGCTGAGCATGATGCTGACAACACCAAGTCAAGGGTTAAGATCCCCTTACTGGTCATCTTTAAAAAAAAAAAAAAAAGAATTCCAATTATTAAATGTAGAAGAAACAAGGGAAATAGAAAATCATTATTAAGCAAACACCACAGTAATAATTGGTTCTGCAAGCAAGAACCACTGAGGGACACTAAAATTAGTGGACAAAAGTATATGATAAGAAATAGGATTTTGCATAGACTCACCATATCTTCCCACAAGATATTTATTAGTTACAAAGGAAACATAGTAACTTTACAGTGAAGAAATATGGCAGAAACCACCTCAGCCAACTAACTGTAATTGATATCACTGGTGATAAGAAATATGGAAATCATGTATTATATGTCCCCTGATATGATGTACCAGAAAGGGCACATCACTCTTGTGGTATTGTCAAAAATGCATAATGCTTAAAATTGGTGAATCAGGGGCCGGCCCAGTGGCGCACTGGATAGTGCGCCGCTTGGGAAGCGCGGCGGGCGCTCCCGCCCGAGGGTTCG
>NW_007800259.1:0-1226 GCF_000696425.1 Galeopterus variegatus | reverse complement strand
GCTTGCCATGCATAAAGTTCTGGGTTTGGTGAAGAGATAAAAGTACTCTTGCTGATGGGCTTTAAAATTTTACAGCCACGTATTAAATTGAAAATGTGGCCAGATGCTGATAAATAAAATTTTAACATTTTTCTTGAGTAAATTTTAAAGCCTTCGGAATAGTGAATATATGCTTATCGGTTATAGGTTATTTGTTTGATAGATGGTATGATAACACTGGCAATTAAAATGTTTGGGAAATATGTAAAATTTCACAAATCTTTTCTTTGGCAATACAAACTACCTTACATATATCTATCAAAAATGAAAATGTTTCAATCTAAAAAGAAGGCAATTTTAAAAGTCTGGGGTACTGCAGAAATCATAAATCAATTTGATTTTTCAATCTTCAGTTCTTACTAAGGGGTTTGTGTAATACAGAGGTTTTTTGTTCTTTCTTCAATTATAATAATTATACATCAATCACATCATATTATTTGTAGTTTTTTGGCAACACATCTTACTTTTATTCATCATGTTATATCATTACAATTTTGAGGCAAGATTTTCTTCCACACAAGTCCTATACCTTACCTTCAATTTTTGACATTCATGTTATTAAACACACAAATTATTACTAGAAATCTAAATTATAAATCAAAAATGTTTACTTTTTTAAAAAGCATATCTCTAAACTAATTTGCAATTTTGCAGTTTTTAACTCATACATATTAAACTACTCAAAAAGTAGCCTTTTCAAAGAGGACCAAACTATTGTTTCTTTTTACTCCTGAAATGTGCATTTTCATTTGTAAGTCAAAGCACTATTAACTACAAACTACTGTACCTAGTAGTAAATCACTTTCTTTTGCATCAAGAAAAAATAAATCTGTCTACTCATATTCAATATAATTCATTCTGTGTATTCCCAATTTTCTGTAAATGGTAGTTTTAAGACCATAAAGGAATATGACTTTACTTTCTATCTTAGTTAACCACATTGTAATATGTTAATATTAAGCTTGTCTTGTTTAAAATTTTAGGCCCACTCAACCAGGCACACTGCCAGCACCTTGGGGCCTGCCCAAGGACTGGAGGCATGGAGCCAGGGACCGGACCCCTGTCCCACAAACAGGCACACTGCCAGCACCTTAGGGTCCACCTGGGGACCTGAGGTATGGAGCTGGGGACTAGACCACCCCCACTCCCCCACAGCCAGGCATACTGCCAGTGCCAAGGAGCATGCC
>NW_007800258.1:0-1226 GCF_000696425.1 Galeopterus variegatus | reverse complement strand
TCTTATTGGCCAGCTGGGGTTGAGGACAGACAAACACAGCAGACAGGAAGGACCCCAACAGTGCTCTGTTTCCCTTCTTCGAGATGCCTGTCATCTAAGGAAATGCACACTGTAAAGACTCCCTCCTAAGAGAAGCCCCAGGGCAAGAACAGGCTGGAAGTTCTACAATATAAGATCTTCAAGTCATCATGTCAGCCAATAGCTGGTAAGTCCAATTTGGCAGATAAAGCTCATCCTAATGAGTCAATAAGTAATGTGGTAGCCAATTGTGTAGGAGCTGGTGATCCTATTCACTGTGTCCCCATATAAAAGCACCACTTGGTGCTCATATAAAAATCTGACGCTAGAAAAATAACCTAAAATCATAAACAGTAGAATCAAAAGCATCCTGTCTAGAGTGTTAAAATTGACCATAAAAATATAAAGATATTCTGAATACGTAAAATCGCACTCAAACACAAGAATTTTCAGAACTCCTTGAGCATATGGATCCACTTCTGGATTCTGCTGGACAACGTGCAACAGGCAAAACGGAAAAGGATCTTTTACCTTGATGAAGTACAGGCAAGATTGTCAACAGAACTAGTAAATATTCTCAAGCTAAGCTCAGGACTTCCTCAGGGGAAGGCTCATTGAGAAGATGACATATTTATTCACTTGCTCTTCTTATGTGTCACTACAGACTACGTTGAGACAGAAGGGGGTGAGATAGATTCCAGCGTAAACACTTATTGGATACGGCACTCCTGCCTAATGGGAGGGGAAGTATTTATTGAGGCAGTAGGCAAAGCGCTATAATATGAAAGTTTTGAGTTTAACTTCTCATTGATTTCCTATGTGAAATAAATACATAAATAAAGGTATTCAGCAGGATGAACATAGAAAATTAATGCTTTGAAACAAAGGTCTTAGCTTTATTTGCACATTGCTTGGCTCCTATTTTCTATCATACAGTCTCCACTTTCGGTTCAAAGCAGTGTCTCAAAGGGTAATAAAAATACACCTGCACCATGTGTCTGTCCACCTCACCCCCACCCTACCCTGCCTGAACACTACACTCTTTTTTTACTTCAGAGGCTGAACAAGAATTAGATAATCTATATAGAAAGTACTAACTAAATGGTAACAAAAAAAGGGAAAGAAAAAAATGTAAGAATGTGTGCTATTTTTAGTTTACAGAAGGCATAAAAAATGAAATTTTGTTAATCATGACAGAAAACTCATTT
>NW_007800257.1:0-1226 GCF_000696425.1 Galeopterus variegatus | reverse complement strand
CACTCCCAAGCGGTGCACTGTAGCAGTGCGCCACCGGGCCGGCCCAAAACTTTTTATTTTGAAGTAATTTAAGACTCAGAAGAAATTGCAAAAACAATAATTGCATGTACCCATCACCCAGCTTCCCCAGTGATAACATCTTATGTAATCATGGTGCCTTATCAAAACCAGGACATTAACATAGTACAGTGCTACTAACTAAGCTACAGACCTTATCTGGATTTCATCAGATTTTACACACACTCATTGTGGGTGTGTGTGCATTCCTATGAAATTCTATCATATGCATAGATTCGTGTGATCACCACCATAATCAGGATACAGAACTCTGCTGTCTAGACAGAAACTCACTTGTGCTACCCCTTCCTAGTTTCATCCTACCCCCCACCGTAACCCCTGGCAACCACTAATCTGTTCTCCACCAGAATAATTTCATCCTTTCAAGGGTGTTACAGAAATGGAAGCACACAGGATACAACCCTCTGAGTGTGTGTCTTCTTCCCCAGCTTACCTGTTTTCTCAAAACTTCAACCAACTGTAACTTCTTCTGGGCCCTCCTCAGCCTCAGGTGGTCCTGCTAGCCTCAGCGTCCATTGGTTAGTGGGTCTCTCTTGGTACTTTTCCCCAAGAGGGAGTCGGATGGCCTGGTACACTTTGGAGTCTGGGCATGTCATTGGTCACTGGCAAGCCCATCGATTGGCTGTCTGGGGATACAATTCCCACTTCTGGTCCATTCATCTGTGGCAGAAGGGTGTGATCTGTGTGACACAAAACATGGGCACCTCAGCCTACCCATCATCAAAGAGATGGGCAAAGAGAGGTCCCCTCTGAGAAGGCGCTGGGGTGGGCAGATGCTCCAGCCGGTGTGTCTGCTATGCCGTTCACTGGAAACACCTAAATAGCCACAGCCTACCTGATAGCCATTCCTCTGTCCTTCTTTGCTAATAGAAGCATAATTCAGAGCTGATTTGGGGTAACCTTGCTCTCCAGGGTAACCTCCAGGGCCCCAAGGGGATAGACATTCATTGCTGCCAGTCATGGGAATTCCATTCTCCTTGTCAGTGGTGGTTTAGGCAAAAGCAGGTGACACATGAGACCTAAGCGAGGACTCCTATGACCCGTTCTTGGTCTCCAAAAGGCCTGTGGGCATTATCTGGGCTGGGGGAAGGTGCAGGGAGAACAGCTCAACACCAAAGAGCTGCCGAGGATTTCTCAAGTAGGAGAGA
>NW_007800256.1:0-1226 GCF_000696425.1 Galeopterus variegatus | reverse complement strand
AAAAAAAAAAAAAGTCAATGCTAGCAAAGGAGTTCCTAATGGCCAAAACTGGAAATAACCTAAATGTCTATCAACAGTGGGAAAAAAAGGAAAGAAAACACTAAAAAACAGAAAATTCATAGAATTAACTCCCATTCCTCAGTGAGAATTAAAGAATTACAACTACAAGCAACAACAAGGATGAATCTCATGAACACAGTGCTGATCATGAGAAGACAAACAATAGACAAAAGAGTGCGCACCGCACAAAGCCTTTTATGTCAATTTATATAAAGTTTGACGATAGAGAAAACTAACCTCTGGCTTTAGAAGCCAGGACAGTGGCTACGCTCAGGGGGCAGGGCCTGGGAGGAGGCACAATGGGGGCTTCTGAGGTGCTGATCGTGCTGTGTTTCTGGGCCCGGGTGCTGCCACCTAAGAGCATTCACTTTGTAAAAATGTATCAGGCTACACACTTATAGTTTTGCATACTTTTCTGTATGCGTGTCATATTTCAATTTTTTAAAAAATAGTTCATTGATTCCTCTTTTGGATATTGCTAATGAACGTGTTGAGTTTACACTGGTCTCCAGCCCCTGTAGAACTGACCCCGTCATCTCTCCAGCCTCGTCTCCTACTCGACTCTTCCTGTTCTCTACTGAAGCCAGCCACAAACCCACCCCAGGGCCTTTGCACTGGCTGCTCTTTCTGCTTAGAATGTTCTCTGCCCCAGATACCACAGGACCTTGTTTCTCACTTCCTTCATATTTTTATTCTAATACAGGGACTGGCAAACTGCAGCCCATGCCCAAACCCAGGCAACTGCCTGTTCTGTATATGAAGTTCTACGGAACACAGACAGGCTCGTTCCTTTACATCATGTCTGCGGCTGCTTCTGCACTACGTGAGTTGTTGAATAGTTGGCCAGCCATGCCGGAAGTGTGCACTGTCCAGCCCTTTACACAAAAAGTTTACCATCCCCTGCTCCCATGTCACCTTCCCAGGAAGGTCTTCCCTGACCCCCTCATTTAAAACTAGAATCAATCCCCACTCCTTCCTGCTCCACCCCCCAATCTGCCCACCTTGCCCCTCCCCCACTTTTTTAAAATCCAAAGCATTTACCAACAATGGACATAGTTCATATTTTACTTTTTGGTTTTGGTTTTGGTTTTTTGTTTTGCCTCTTCTAGGGAGAATGTAAGCTCCCTGTGGGCAGGGAGGGCAGGGATTTCTGTGTGTTTTTTCTC